>NW_020451016.1:1465390-1692761 GCF_003343035.1 Apteryx rowi
CTGGCGCCCCGGCCTGAGGAGGGCGGCCGCGGGCGCCGTGCTGCGGCCCCGGCGACGCCGTGCCGGGCGAGCCTCCCCTCCCTGCTTGGCGCTGCCCCGGCGCGGGCGCACCAAAAAAACAGGAACGAGCGCGGGCTGCGGCCGGCCCCGCCGCTTGTGGCGGTCCTGCGCGGCGCCCGCCGCCATTTCCTAGCAGCTCCGCGCGGCGCGGCGGCGGTGAGGGCCCGCCTCGTGACAGACCCCACCGCTAACGGTCTTGCTTCGCCCCCCCCCCAAAAAAAAACCCCCTCAAAAAACGGTTTCTCTTGTAGCTTTTCTTCAGAAGGAATGCCAGACTCCGAAGGTTTTAAACTTCTCCTTTAAAACGACTGGTTTCAATGCATACAGTGCAAGTTGAGCTGAAGTTTCCAGAATTACTGAGAATTTTCCTGCAGAGACAGGTACTCTACCTCATGGTTTAATTTCTCCATATGTGATGCAGTATTTCAGGAATGCATTAGACTCTGAAAGTATCATTTTTTAAAAGAATTGACTGAGGTGTTGTCCTAAAAATGTCTTTCAGCAGTTTATCCTCAGGCTGCACATGAATAGGGAACCCGTATCTTGAGGATACAAGGAGGTTGGTAATGAGTTAGGCAGAATTTTGTCTTCAGGGTGCTTGCTCATATATATGTTCTATATATCTGTTGTTTGGGATTATTATTTTTTATTGTTCTTCCATGAAAAGCTTCTACGGTTCAAGTTGGATTTGGCGATCAGACCTGTTGTTAACACCATATGGCTAGTTGATAGTTTATAGTTAATCATTACTTCAGTTTTAGCTGTGTTTCCAGCAGACATTACAAAACCCCTGCAGTTCGAGGCGGTAACTGGCAACGCTGGTGGTAACTTCATGGAGTCCAAGTCAGGCCAAAAGACCCTCTTGGGCTTCCTGACAGAGGACATCCGGGATGGATTTGAGGGGTTTTGAGGTGTTCTGGGCAACCCTAATTAAAGAGAGGCACTCTACCAATACTGTTGGTAGATGATTGATGACTGCAGGGATTACGTCACTTAAAACGAGGGGAGAAGCCCACTGCAGTACTGGTGTAGGCTTGAGCAGACTTCAGCTCTACGTAGCTCTTATGGGATCATTTGTACTCTAAAAAGAATTCTATTTTTAAAGTTTTCCCATTAATAAAATGAGAAATTTGATGTAACCTATTTCTAGAAACAGGCTTCCATATACTTAGATGGAGTGTGCTGTGACCCAGTATAGATGTGAATGCTTTTTTTAAAAAAAATTTAGCAGATCTACAGACATTAACTACCACAAGATTGACAATCAGCGCTATTAAAAGTGGTAGGAGCTGAGAGATAATGGCAAGAGTTTAGTATTTTATTTTCATGTGCACTGTTTAGGGAATGTGGTCCAATCAACAGAAGAGTCAAAACAGATTGTGATGTATGCAATGTGCTTACATTATTAAATATTTAGTATTTTACAGTCAAGTACCAGTTGCATATCTTATGAATGGAACACACATTTTGAAATGGATACAAATCATGTAAGAAGTTTGATAATGAGATAACTTCTTTTTTGATCTCAGTGGATTAGGCAAGGATCACCAGTATAGTTGATTCTAAGTCACAATGTGAGGACAGAGTCGAAGCATTAAATGGAGCAAGCATCTATATTGTCTCTTTTTTTCATGATGATTTGGGAATCTATAGTAAAAATCAACAGCCCTTCCTTATCTAGGTCTTTTGTGGGTAACTTTTGAAAACAAGACAACGCACATGTAGAATGTGCAGAGTTCTACTTTCCAAACCGGCACGAGTCTCAGTGCTTCCACTTATCTTTGCTAAAATAAGTTTCTGTTTATCTGTGAACATGCAAAAGAAATACAAATATTTTAATGGCCAAGATAATGTTTATTTGAATCTGGTTCAGTTTGTCTTTGTTTAGGCTCCTTGTAATTAAATCTAATTTAGCTTTCCTTTTACTGATACAATTTACTTCCACATTGTGGTAATATTGGTATACTTTTTAATTAGTTCTGATTTAAGTATTTGTATCTTGAGGGAGGAGGGACTGAATTTAGAGATTTTTACCAAGAATTGTTTTTTTATTTTGTTTTTTTTTTTTTCTCCTGGCCTTTTCTATAGCCATGGTAAATCTTTCAGAGTAATTACTGTTTTGCTGTTGCATTGTCAGTCATGCCATTTCATCTCCACCTTTTACCTATTAAAGAAGATTAGATAAAATATTATTATTTAATATTCGTTAAGGAAAACCAAAATATAAATATATCAAGGTGTGTGTGTTTGTGTGTAAGCATACATGTGGGTGGAAGAGAAGAGGTACTAGGAAACAAGTAAGGTTCTTGCGATTTAAAGCCCAAACTAAAATTTGTATTGTGCATTTCTTATATAGGGTGATAAGGAAGAGCATCTGTTAGGGAAATGTTTAAAAAAAAAGAAAAAGGTTGTCCTTCAGGCCTGTTGCCTCTTGAGAAGAAAAATATCCAAGGTTCATCATAAGGAATAGAATGTGCATGATAAACCTTGGTAGTAAGAATTGAGAAGTAATAGCAAAATGTCAGATCTTTAGTAAGAGTGCTTGTTTTATGAAATAGCTCTTCTGGCTAGTATGTATACTTTTAGTGAAGTAGACTTAAGTTAACAGTCCTAGCCATTATTTGTTAATTGGCAACGGTGTGCTTCATACTATCCTAGAGATACTAAATAACGTCCATTCCAAATCAGATATGCTGTAGTATATGGGTGATGACAAAGATTTCTTCCATATTACTGCAAGACTTTTAAGGACGCTTATGTGGAAAACAAGGCCATCATATTGATAAGCCTTTATCAATAAAATTATAAGTAGGATTATTAATCCTATTTTTCAGAGTTATAGACCATATACACATTTAGAGATTGAGAGAGATTTAATGTTGATTCTCATTACCACATATCTGTGTATGGTGAGGTTTTAATCATTTATTACAACTATCAGTGATAGGATGCCAAGATGGGTCTTGAACCTGATCTGTTGTGACAGTTCAATGTTTTTGAAGATAGATCTCAGTGAAAAGAGAGAAATTTCAAAACACAAAGAAGGGAGATTTTCAGCTGAAAGGGGCAAAGTAGGAGAACATGTGATGCTAAAAAAAATAAGAGGAAGGTACTTGTGTGCATTTAAGAGGAAAATTTTGGAGGAGAGAACTTAACACAAGTATTGTAGTTTCATAGTACTGATAACATTTTTCTAGATTTCTTCTTTCATCATTAAGTATTAGTCAGAGATACAGTTTAAACAAAATTTTGTTTTCCTAACACGTGTGGACTAGCAAATCATTGTGATACAGGACTTCATTTGCTGGCTGCTAAAATTATGAACCTTAAAGTTCCTTATTTCATGCTTACAGCAAACAAATGTGTGCTACTAATGTTAAGATGTGGATCATGCTGTCTCAAAGTGCCATCTGGTGGTGGTTTTACAGCTTTATAATGCTAGAAATGTTCTTTCTGATTGCATTAGTCACTAGGCAGGTGCAAGAATTAGAAGTTAGAGATATGGAGATTAGATAAAATACTGGGAATGCAAAGACTGTAGCAGTGAGAGTGTGTCAGAGTAAAATTCACGTCTTTATAATATGGATTTCAGAGATTTTCAATTCTCATAACTCCTTTAATTTCATTTAATATATAATTAACGATAGCCTCTTCACTGAAAAGCAAATAACGTCATTATATTTTGAAATTAAGATAACGACATTCCAGAGTTACTGTCTAACCTTTTTGAGGGAATGCAGTCAAGCTATTTTAGATTTAATTTTTATAATTGTACTTTTTATACTTTTTTTATATAATTATATTTTTACAGTTGTACATCTTGAGCTAATACATGGCTATGTAAGCCCCAGTATCCTGTTAGATAGCAAAAGGGTTTATGTATGTTTTATAGAAGAATATTCAAAACTAAATACATTGTTGTTTAGATGTCTTCATGAGTTAAGAATCAATTATATACAGTAAATGTAATTGTCCAATGGGAGAAAATACTGTTTTTTTGCATCTCAGAGAGTTAGGAAGTGTATTATTTCCTACTTAGGCCTAGGGAGGAAGGTCTTTTACACATGTCCGCATAGGGCCTCCCTCAAGCGTGGCTGCTTGCATTTCCATCCATGCCTGTACTTCCAGATTGCATTACTTTATTCTCCAGATTAAAGTCACAGTTTAACTTTTACTTGTTAAGCTTGTTAAAGAGTATAGCAATCTCTGCAAGAATTGGTGAGTTAATAAGGACTATACACCATATGATTGTCTCCATTGGAATCAAAGCAATCCCAAAGAGATAGTATCAGTGTTAGGAGTGTGGTGGTGGTGGAAAAATCCATTGAACCAACACCCATTTTTTAGCTAAGTTTTTATTTTGTAGGAGTAGCATAGTCTGGTAGTGAGAGCACATGCTTGTGAATCCTAAGATTTTTATGTTCCTGGTGCCATCTCTGTGATTTAGTTCATCTGTGAAATGGCTGCAATAATATTGTATCTTCCTCTGTAAACTACCTTCAGATATTGCAAACTATTGTTTTGATTATTAGCTGTATGTGTTTTATGATATACATTTTAGCATCTTGTACTTTTCTTGTACAAGCGTGTTCTAGCAAAACTCCTCAAATACCTAGCTAAAACTTGTACAGTTCTGCTCATGGTATCAACAGTGAGAATCCTAGTTCAGACAAGGCCCCTACTGAGTGTTTTTAGCATTAAGTTTCTAACCATCTATGAATTTCACTATACTAAAACAACTGACTGTAGTTTTGGAGCTATTGGAAGAGATCTACATCATACAAACAAAGAGATTTGTTGCTAATTGAAAAGAAACTTTTAAAGTATTTGAACATGTGAAAACTTCTATGCACAAGAGAAGTGAATAGAGAAAAATAGCTGTTTTGCTATGATGTAAAAGTTGTGAGATATGGAAAAAATCGTGAGCTTTCAAGAAAAAGATATTGGTTTGCCCCTATTCATACTGGGTTATATGTTGGTCAGACGTGTTCGTTCATCTTTGGCATTCAAAATTTGTTTTCAAAGATGGGAACCTTTAGTCTCAGATGATGCAAATGAATACATCATGTAGACAGAAATTTTATGTAGTTAAACGGACCATAAATTATATGAAGATCAGAGTTTTGAGACGAAAGCAGTACATGCGTACTTGGTAGGTTAGCAGTTACAGTACAGATAATAACTATACATACTTGATCCAATAGAGGGAGTAATACACTTGCACTTGATAGTGTGATATAAATTTACCACGTTCATCTCTATGTATTTATGTGCTGATGTTTGAAGTATTAGAAATTAAGTGCTTATAAAAATGTTAATTTCAGAAAAGCAAGTCTTTTACTTATCTACCCAACAAAGACAATAGTGACAGTATTCCAGATACCACTCCCTACTGTACTTGTAACAGCTCTGAAGAAAAACTTTTGAAAGACTTTTCTCTTGAGAGAAAGTAAGGATAATCAATTAAAGGTGTGAAGTCTGAGAGCAGCTAAAATATGTTCATGTTAGACAATAGCAGCAGATGCAGTCTCTAGTGTCAGTGGTAATACGAACTTTTCAAATAAATGGTGGGAATGGTATACTATGCTTTTAACTGTCTGCATCACCATCTAATCTATACTGACTTTTTATTATGCATCTTGTATGCCCATTCACTTGTAATATTCTTACAATAAGTGCTGCCTAGGAGAATGTCTTCCCTTGGCTTGTTTTATACAATTTTAAAATTGCAGCTGCTGACAACATACACAGTTTAAATAGACATGCTCAGAATTGTTGAGTGTGTGTGTATGAATGTACATATTCACATAGATTGCTGTAAGAATTTGCAGAGGCTGTAGAAGCTACAGCTTTGCCACTTTTACCATGTTTTTAGTATTGCATTAAAAAGCACATTTTCATCATTCTGAGATACCCTGAAAAGTTATGTCTTAAAAAGTTAGATTTAACATCTAGTGTGTTATTTAAAACATATGCTAATAAATCACAGGGTTTTTTTTCTCAGTTCAAACTTCTGTCTGTCATCTAGCATGGGAATTCTGACATCTCTTGCTGATAGCATTTTCCATTAATTGAGGAGAAAAACTTGATTTCTGTTCTCTTTCCTAAGCTCTGCTTTCTTTTGCCTTCTTCATTAACATGCTCAACTTTTCTAGCTACTCATCTCTATAATGGGTGTATCATAGCTAAATATCTTTCTATATTATATTTTTAATGTACAACCTTTTAAATTTTCTCATCATCAGTTTGTCTTCCTGAAATCAGTTCAGAGTGATACCTGTGGAATTGTTTTCCTTTCTCACTGCTTTGTCCACATCACCCCTGTGATCATTCCCCTCACTTCTGCATCAGACCCTTTTCCTTTACGGCTTCTCACAATTTAGTCTTGCCCTATTTAGCTGATCTCATTATGTTGACATTCCTAGCTGGACTAATGCTGTATTTTATATCAACTTCCCACCATCAGTACCCAAATTCCCAGCTTTTATTGCCTATTGTTCAAGTTCTCTGTCAAAAATTGCTAGATTTTCTCCTCCTCTTCTTCTTCTAAGGTAAAAGCTTCCAAAAATCTACAGGAACTCCCATACTCTCCTTCAAATCCATGCATTTGCAGGCAGTGAGCTGTGAGTGTTCTGCTCCCCTCGTTTGTTTCTCCTTCCTCAGGCATATTAGTGCCTACATTCATGCTCTTTGTCATGCTGTTTCTTAATGAGAATAGAAGAGTCCCACGATGTTCACGAACTATTGTACTGCACCATCACTTGCTTCTGTTTCTTTATAGTCCCTTCCAGGAGGACACTCTGCTTCCGTATTTGAAAAGCAGGACCCAATTGTTAGACCCAATCCTGATTTAGACACATGGTACTACTGCAGTATATTAATAGGAATTGTAATAATTTGACTAAGTTAAACTATGTTATTTGCTATCAATATAATTTTTTTTACTGAGTGTATACTGGTTTCAGTTTATAATCTGATGGATTTGTTAGCAATATTGATTTCAGAAATATGCTGCTCCCTTTCCTGCTGAGTGTCTGTCTCCTCTACTAGATTTATCACGTTTCAACAATACAAGCCAATATGCAGAGGACTATTTATAAAGTCTCAAAGCACTATGCCAGCAAACTTAAAATTAACAGTGAGGGACTAATTAACAATTACACAACTTGAAAGAAGTGCTAATTAAAAAGTTTTTAAGAGATGAGTTTTCAATTGAAATAAAAAATTAGCCAGAGACTTAATGCCCAAAATAGAATTTGGACTGATTAGCAGGAATGCAAAAAACACTATCTGTGTAAGAAATTAATTTTTAATTTTCTCTTTAGGTAAGTCAGGTAAGTTGCTGTTTCTATGCATTGTGTCTTGCATATAAGTATGTGGAAGATGAAGGAGAAGGAAGGAGATTGTTTTGATGCAGCAGAGAGGTGTATGTTAATTCAGCAGATAAGTACTTTGCTTACCTATGTTGGCTTTTGAATTACTGATGGGTGCTTTCGCTTTAAACTGGAATCTTTGTCAGACACTGCTTCTTGCCACCACGTAGGTCTCTAGGATGGCCTCATTGTTGAAACGTTACTATTGATAATCGGTCTCTTTTCTGGAAATTATGTTGTTTTAGGAATATACTTTGCAATCTAAAGGAAGCAATGAGACCTTCTGTAGATTGGGAAAGCTGAATTCTGCTGAGCATTAGGATAGAGATCTGGGTTCAGTGCTAGTTTACACATATGTGAAAAAAGTCTATCACAGGAGACAAGGTTGCACTGAAGGCAGAGTTCACCACATAGAAAATTAAAGAGCCCGTTCTATTCCAGCTTTGTGATAATGGAACTCATGAATAATCCTGAAGACAGCCTCGTACCTTGCTCCTGGCTGTTGTGCTGTACTCCAAACTCCATTTTAAATTCCTACTGTAGAGCCATTTCATCTGGGCTCAGTAAACACTGTTAGGTTTCACAATAATAAAGATTATTTAGTAGTAAATGTATTGCAGCAAAATGTATTACCCAAATGTGAAAATATAAACAGATTATACAATTGGATGTATACAGATAAGAACTACTTTAAATAATTGTAGTAGCTATTTAATTTAGATAAAATTTAAGCGGCATTTAAACATGGACATTTAAATATTTTCATAGATAACTCAGGTGGAAGCATATTTTGTACAACTTCTGATATTTGGTTTTGATGCACAATACATTTTCATTTTGGGTGAACTGTTTTGTTTGCTTTATCTTCCAGAGATGTCAAATTGACATTGAAGGAGAAAACCTGGGAAAGAGTGTTCTGGATAAAAAGAGAATTTTGTCTATGTGAGGTCCATGTATTTATGCATTGTGGACACAAATTAGTACATGAATGTATCATTTGCAAATGCATGCTTTATGAAAGCCAAAGACTAACTTGTCCCCTGATTGCTGAATCACATAAATATGATACTTAATAAACCTTGCCATTGTTTATTTCTGTTTGAAAATTTGGTTTATTGGGTGCTGAATATGCAGTCCTTGGTGAAATTCCCATGTGTGCTGATGTGAAAAACGTCACAAAGGAAGCTATTTGTAGTGCAACATAGTGAATGACGTTCATTTTATAAAGTGGCACATCATTGTGGTTTTGTCTACTACCTGTTTAGATGTATCCTGGCCTGGAACACACTTGTAAGATCATATTCTATAAAAGTGGATATAGCATGAGTTTACCTTTGCATTTTGTTCGGAGCAGTAGGTTTTTTTTAAGCAAATCCCAGGATCATCTCAAGTTTGTGTGTGTTGGTTAGGAATACAAAACATTTCTGTCCATGCAAAATAGATTCCTTTCAGGGGAAATTAAACTGGAAGACTAACTCTAGCGTACACCAAAAGTACTTCAGCCCCTAAGGATAAAGATAGGGTCTGAACAAATGAACAGACTACAGCACAATGAAATCATCCATTACGTATTAAGCATGTAAATACCATAGAGGCCTCCTGAGCTCGTTGAGAGCTCAAATGAAACCTTGAAATGTTTCTAGTCCTAAATAGAGGACCACACAGTGTGGGCTTTTTCATATTCACTGTCAACCAAATGCCTCATCTCTTTGGGATATGCACCTATGCCTTGTGCTAAGACGTCTCCTGCTTTTTTTTTTTTACTTCCCTTTTTACCTGCACCACATCTGTTGCTGTACCCTTTGCTGAACCCTTACCTATTCTATCACCTTTTCTATTATTCCTCCTGCTTCCTACTGCTGTCTTTTCTAATGGTGATGGCATTCCTATTAACCACCCAGAGGAGTTAGCCTGGTTTAGCATAGAGCCCCAAAGAAATGTTAATCCATTCTGTGAGAGGGCTGAAAGTTTTTCTGGAGGCAGGATAACTTCCTAGGGATCTATAAACAGAGGAGGAGTTAGTATAGAAACTCAAGGTTTCTTTGACTTTACTTTTTTTGTTTATCAGCAACCAATTATATTAAGATATCCTTCAGTGCTGGAAGTAATTTTATGTGAAACCTCTCAAATTCAGATGCATTTTACTGTGAATGTGAATATGCTCTGAACTCACTTCAAATATGCATTAATGGAAAAAGCCTTTGTATGGGTCTGTAAGATTTGCTTTTTATCACTTTACACGATCAGTTTACACTATGCTTAGGGACTATGCAGTGTGCTAAAAACCTGTTTTGTCATTAGGGGTTAGAATTTCTGAGATATATTTGCAGAACCATGTAAATATTATCGACATATAAAGTGAGGTTTTTATTCATTCTTACCCGTAGTTACTGTTAAAGACAGGTTCCAGTTATTCTCAGGATCAGGATTGCAGCAGCTTGGAGATGTAGATGGTTTCTAATTATAGCAGCCTTGAATGCTTGTGAATGTTGCTGACTCACTAATAATTTTCTTCAGAGCTGCAGCCCATCCTATCAAGAAATGTAAAATCAGATCGGCAAGTACAATCTGCTCTACTTACATTAACTACTTAGAGTAATGGAGACTGGCTCATGCCAAACATGAAAGTACAGTGATTGCAATGAAACTGTATTATAATGGTACATTGAGTTTCATTAAGAGGCATTTTCATCATACAGCTTGGCTGATTCAGAGCAAAGATGTCATTCAACTATTCCAATCCAGCATGCCTTTGCTCACTAGTACTGGCGCCACACATTGCTGAATAGAAATTGTGATAAAAGTAGTGTTTTCTCTGAAGCTCTATAAGGCTGATTCTTTAAGTGTACAAACAAGATCCATATTTTATGAACAGGAATAGCAGCTGGCATATGTTGGCTGATTATTTAACTTTCCTCTTTTATTTTAAGTAGCTTAAACTAGATGAATCTTAAAAAGATTTACAATTAGGCCATTATTTGCCTTTGAGAAAAACCATGACCTTATATTTTAGCTATGTCATTAGGTCTTTGGGAAAATTGTGGTCTGTCTTCGAATTTATTTCATTTTTTCCCTATAAGATGCATCCTTTTAAGTATTTGAAAGACTTGCAGACTCTGCTGATAGTGTATCATGCTTTAAATGGATTCTGTGAGGTTCCGTCTTCAGCTGTGGTGACCTCTTTACCTCTACTGGAAGATAACTTTAATGGCTAGCTAGTCGTAACAACCACGCTTTTGGCAGTTCTTGTATATTTCTTTCTGTAGTTTATCATGGAAAAGCAAATAATCCAGCAGAGAGGTTAACCCTGGGTGTAAAGAATTTGAAGGAGGTAAGAGAGCACATTAAATCACTAATAAAATGTCTTAATTTTTTATTTTAAAAATTAAGTAGGAATTAGATAGGTAGGAGTGTCCATCTATCACCATGTCAACCAATTAAAATAATAAACAGAAGAGACTAGAAAAGATTAACTAGATTTCCAAGCACCACTCTCTGTAGGAGCAGATGTTGAGCTTAATCATTTAGCTCCCTGAGAAGTACCTACGTGCTTGATTGAAAAGTTAGTCTTGCAGTACCAGGCAGATATAATCTATTCATTTAGTGTGTTTCAGACAGTACCTGTGTTTCTAGCAAAGGCATCATCACATTCAAAAATGTGGCTCACGTAAAGTGATAAGTATCCTTCTCAGAAGTACTAATTCCAGTGAAAAGGCTATCCTGTTGTCATGTACAATGATAACTTTTGACAAACAGCTTTTAGACCGGCTTGGTGTCTGTGGTCGTTATGATGGTGTGCTCATGGTGGGTGGAGAGAACTGGAGTACAGTGTAGCTCCAGCAGATCAATATGCTCCACAGTGCAGTGATAGGAAGTCTATAGGGCGGGGCCAGCTGGAAGGAGCTAATCCGTCACTGAAACTGGGCGAAAGATGAAGAGAGGTAGGAATAGGCTTTTTAGAATAAGAAGACTGAATTAGAAAGGAAACCTAGAAGGAATCTCTCAGTTATTTACATGGAAATAACTTGGTTTTGTTGTTATCTAGCTGAAAATTTTAAAACTTGATTTGAAAACAGTTTAAAGCTCCTCAAAGGGCTTGATGTGGAATTTTTTTTCTTGCTTTTATCTTTGGATAAAATGTATTGTTCTGAAGTGTAAGCATTCTTTCTAGGGCTTCTCAACACTTTTCAGACAGTTCTGTTTCCGTGCGTCTTCTGCTGCCCCTTGGAAAAGCACTTGTTCTCCATTTTCAATTGACTCTATTGTTCAAATGCCCATCTACAGTGAAAGACAAGAGCTTTCAGTTAATTCGGAGGCGCTTTGAATTAATTCTGAGACACCTCTGATGCCTTCTTACTTTCAAGATCGAACTGTAGCAAGAATGCCAAAAGGGCACCTGCTTTAGGCACTCTTTTAGGAAGGAGGGGGCAAATACAGTCAGCTTGCTGAATGTTGCCACCTGCTCACAAATATATCAAAGAATGCAACTGTCTATGAAAATGACCTATATGAAGAAGTAAGTGGAGGAGGGGGACAAGGAGAAAGAAGCATATAAATAGAAGTCCTGTTAGGAGCATAAGATACCACTCCAGAAAGTGCTTTGTTAAATAGGTTCTTGTGTACAATTTGGTATATTCCAAAGGAAAATGAAATGTCTATTCAGAAGCGTTGTCTTGGGCCCAGGAATAAATAAGCAGGATCTAGAGAGGGAATGGTATGGCTGTGACATACAGGTATCTTCTCCTGTCTTACAATGGAGTAGTGGAACAATGGGCTGTTTCATGAGCAGGTTTGAAAGAAATTGCTTCATGGCAGCAAAAAGAAAGCTGGAAAATTTAAAAATGAAACATAGATGGAATACGATATGAGGCACCTGCATCAGCAACATTGCATTGGCAACAGCTAATTTTGTGCTTCCCCGTTTCTTTGAAATGTCCTCTACCGGATGGTCATAAATTCATGACACCTGAGGCATATTTTCCTCCTTTGCTCCTGACAAAGTTCAAATTAAGAATGCTAAAATGCAAGCTAAAACAAATCAACTTAACRAGCCTGTGGCTCGGTATTATTTTAAGACATTGGCTTAAAGAGTTTTTTTCTTTATAGCCCACATGAAAGTCATTTAAAAATAATCTTTGACCAAATTATAGTAAAATAGCTTCAGCACTAGAATGCTGGCTAGATTCTCATCTCATTGGTGCTGTGCAAGTGACCGTACTTCCTCTTGCGTCAGTGAAATAGCTGGGAATGACGTTAGTTAAGATAATGTCAAAACTTGATCATTTACTGTTAATTAATACATGTTAATTATTAGTTGATGGCATCCTATCATTGATCTAGCAAAATTATGGGACTCATCTGTAAAATACCTTGCACTTAGATCACATATTCAAACTTTAGAACAGCTGTACAATCCTTTTAGTAAATACATGCCTCTTGTATTAAGCTACATCTCACTGAAAACATTTGTAAAGCAGTGTAATGTAAAAAATCATATCCAACATAAACAGATGATATACATCATTAAATGAAACAGGATGCATCTGGAAAATGGTGTAATGAAAATAAATGTATGATTTCAGCAGATTGGGTATTTCTAATTAGCCCTGAATAGTTCCTTTTAATGGATAAGTATGTCTGCCTAACTAAATGTGTGGTGCTTTCATGATAGTTCGTGATAGTTGTTCTTTCCTTTAATTGCCAGCAGATGTCTCTCTTGAATATTGCATAGCATCACAATTGATAATCTTAACTGTGATTTAAGGTCGCTGTGTAGGTCATACAGCTGTTAAGTACCTCATTCTAGCTGGTTCCCAATTAACTGAAATTCTGTTCTGCGTTGYGCAGCAATGCGGCTTTGCACATAAAGACTAGAAATATATTGAGTTAATGATATCCAAGAATGAATATGCATAGATGTCATCAAAATTTGCTTCAGTTCCAAGTTTAAAAAGTAATAATGGAATGATGCACTGCAGGAAAGACAATTTGAGAAGTATCTAATTTGATTTTACTGGTGAAGAATGTCTTTTTTACAAATTGTGAGGACTGTGACAAGGCTTGAATAATTAGCAAAAAATTCTCTTACCTAAAGCTTAGAGAAAACATTGTTTGGTATAACCATGAAATTACTCATGTGCCATTTTAGATCCTATTCTGTAGTTCATAGTCTGAGCTGAAATAATGGAGTAATCTAAATAGGGATGGCAAATAGGTAATATATTTTGTATTTTACCCTTACTAATACTGAAGTAAGATTTGCAGTGATAAGGTGGAATCTGAGGAGCGGTTTGAGCAGGATGGAATTTGAATAAGGAACAGGATGGAATTTGAATAAGTCTAGTGTACGGTATT
Source organism: Apteryx rowi (assembly GCF_003343035.1). Classification (NCBI taxonomy): domain Eukaryota; kingdom Metazoa; phylum Chordata; class Aves; order Apterygiformes; family Apterygidae; genus Apteryx; species Apteryx rowi. The sequence continues at coordinate 1,479,178 of NW_020451016.1, forward strand.
GGGAAAGCATTATAGGGGGTGGTTGCTGGAGTAAGGAACAAACTGGTTATTAAAGAGGGCAAAGTGGTGGAATTTTGGGGGCAGGAAAATGAATGATAGGTAGAAAAAGATGCTCACAAATTTGAACGTAGGGCTGAGGAGTTTAAGTTGTCTTGTAATCATTAAAAAGACAGGTGAAATGTGATTGAAGTACTAGCTGCTATTTTGGATGGCAGAAACTTTGACACGCTAAAAAGGAGTGGGTACATACTAGAAGTCCAGAGAGAGATGTTACAGTGGGGACTAACTAGTTATGGAATAAAGTTTGGCACGTAAATGTGGAAATTAGTTATTAAATGTTGCAGAGGAATACTACAGTGGTCTGATGATGAGGATTAAAACAAGTGGATTAAGTAGGGACTTTCTCCTTATTAATATAGCCTGCTACATCAGCCTGTTTCTTATGTGAAGGTTCACAAGAAGGATAAGAAACTTCAGAAATGGAAGTGGTTGTTGAATAGTAAAATGGGAAAATGGAAAGATTCCAGTTTTAACATACTGAATGTAAATAGAGGTGCTGTGTTTAAGCAAGTGTATGCAGCATTAACACCTTAAAAATATGTCACTGAAATACAAATACATTTTACGCACAGCTTATTCAATAATGATTGAGATGAGTGGAGGCTCTGAGAACCAAGATTAATTTGTCTAACAGTTAAGCCAAGCCATTTTCCCCACTGAATACTCCTCAGTTGCACCATGAGTGGAGTGCTAGAGTGGAAGGTCTAGTCTACTACCTGATGTTAATGTTTAGTGTAAAGAGATTTTTCTGTTAAAATATGCACTTGTGGAGAATTAGTTAGAAAGGAATTCTCATAGAATCCCTAAAGAAACATGCTGTGCATTTTTTAAGTCTTTTTTAATACAAACCCTTTAGGAAACTGTGACATATCTCCAAAAGGATACTTCAGAAATGCCACTGCTAGAAATAAATTCTTTCATTATCTTTTGTATTACTTTTCAAGTTCTTTTATTTTCCTTTATGAAAAGCTATTTCTCTTTCACTGTGAGAGTGTTTCCGTGGGAAATATGTATCTGATAGGAACAGATTCCACATAGGGTTGTTTCAAGGATATGTGTTGTATAGTTTCTGAGGGCCCAACTTCCATTATTGGGAAAACTGAAGTTCTCCTTTTTTAATGAACCATACAGTGTGAGAACAAAGAGACCCTTGATAAGTTTGCAACAAAGGAAAGGAAAGAGAATCTTATTTCCAAGCTTGTAAGCAGCAACTTTATGAGTTTAGAATTCTAGATATGTAGAAGGAACAAAAATACTTGGATAGCAAATTATCATTAAAGTTAATGGGAAATGTTGGTTTTGTAGTAGCTTTGCAGTTGGCTTTGCAAATGTCAACTGTGGAGTTTCCCTTAGGAATCTAACCTTTAAAGGCTGTTTAAGGAGGAAGGGGCTGTCCTGCCCCTTCTTCCTGCTCCACATGCTCGTGGAAACAATGGAACATCTCTCTCTAGATTAGCAGAAATTAATTTGTTGAGAATTGTTATTCTGCACAGCTAGCCAGACCTCACTCCAGCTTTTGTATATATAGGGATTGTTGCACTAAATACTGATAGTGGGATTTTGCTAAGAGGAAAGGATAAGGAATTGCTATTAAGGAGTTGATGTTACGCTACTGATCATACCATTAACATTAATTTACTGCATAACCATGCTTTACTGGAAAGGGATTGGAAGGAGCTACAGAAAGATAAATGCATTAAAATTATCTTCTTTTTTTATGCAACTGCACTCTTTTAAAATAAATCTTGTTCTCGAATTACCTTTTTCTAGGTAAATAACTGCTGGAAAATAGTATAAAAACCTCATTTAAGGTGAAATGCCTGATAAAATCAATTTTAAAAAATACTTAAGGTAGTTTAAGTTAATCAGTTTAATCAGTAAATAGATCAGTTTAATACTGATTGATTTTTAGAAATCAGCATGTTTTTCACCATACAAGATACTGTTTTCCTTTTATATTTCATTTATCTTCAAAACTGTTTCTGTTTATAGACACTTTCTATTTGATTATTTTGCAATGCCACACTATATTTTTTGGTTTTCAATGTCATGGAAAAATACCAAGTTAAAATAAACCTACTTTAAAAAGCTTGTAGTATTTTTATATAAATGATGTAATTGAAAAGATAGTAAGAGATTTTAATGTTTTGTCAAATCTATTCTAAAATATCTAAAATTTGCCTTTAAATTATTTGATAATATAATTCCTAAGTGATGTTAGGAGTGTGATAAAAAACAAGAGCCAAGAAATTCCAAGCAAAGAATGCCATTATTCAAGGATTCACTTGCATTAAGATGAATCAAACAGAACTTTTTCTTTGACCTTGCTCTGCATTTCATTGCTAATACATTATTTCAATATGATTTTTGTCAGTGTATATGAATTTCATGTGATACTGTATTCCAGTAACTATTGCCTTAATAATTCTGCCAAATTTAATAAATATATGCTGCAGTCACAAATTTTGCCTGTTCATAATTATTCATCCAAACTTTCTTTGTCATTTGTAGGTTAAAATTACCAGAAACTCCTTGTTAGAAACATCTCTTTAAGGTGGCTATGAAAATTGAACTGGTATTTGAATAATCACAGAAATAAATGCAATAGCTAATGGTGCTTGAATATACAATTAATGTAATACTTAAAATTTATATTTATTATGAAGATCAAAGCACACTGGCTGGTTATTTTAGTAGTTACAATTAGATCTTTTTCAGGGAAACGTTATGTTCTTTCTTAAACTTGTTGCTTCTCATACGAAAGAACATAGTGGTTTTAATGCTGAAGTCTTTTCAGGAAAAAAAAATCCAAAAAATTTAGGAAAACACATTTTCTTTCTGGAAATATCCAGTATATAGCAAAATGTACTGGCTTCTATGTTTAAAAACATTAATGGAAAGATGAAGAAGCAATGTGAGCTAAGTGCTCCTTAAGCATGTGGATGGGAGACAGCTCTGCCTGTCCTTTGGAGCTGGATGGTGTCCTTGATCTGCTTCTTCAGGCAGAGGTTGGGTGAGAGAGAGCTGGTGAAGATGCGAAGAAAGTAATTTTACTTTTTCAAAATGGCAGAAAGGCATGATGGAAATATCCTTCAAATACAGGAATTTTGATTCAAATTTGGAGCTTGTTACTTTGTTTTATTGTAAGATGCTTGTGAACCTCTAAATCTGAGCAGCAACTCTAACTGTTTTCTCATATGCATTTTATTGTAGGGTTATTTTAGATTTCTTAGTCTAATTTTGCCACAGTTATCCTTTGTGAGAGTAGGATTTTACTTCTTTCATGCCTGGGAATACTACATTTAAAGATGACCTGAAATCTTCAGTTAGAACCAATAGGTGTGTCTGTTTCTATGTTGCTCGATATACGTTGCAGTTAGTTTGTAGTGATTGTGCTGACTCCCAAGATGTTGCTAGATGCAATTTAAAGCTGTTACCTTGCTTTGAGTGTTATTAATGTGAGGAGCCATTTGTCTTGTTTTACTGCAATTAGGATCAACTGAGACGATTAAATTCAGCAGCACAAAGTATGGTGGAAGCCTAATATTGCTCTGTTTTGATCTGATGTAGATGTGAAAATCAACTGTTAAAATTTATTAAATTTTCAAGAGCAAAGTCAAGATCCATACTTTTCATGATACAGTTAACTTGGCTTATTGCCTGGCTAAGCTGGAATCTATAGTCATTTCACAGTACATCAAGTTACTAAATCAGAATTTAACTTAATGCTAATTTACAAGAACCAAAAGAAAAGAACGGAACAGCATCATCTACCACTTCCTATCTGAAAAACACTGCATATAAATCTGCAGTGAAATATTAAAAAATCTGAAACAGACTAAGTTCTTGCCATACGCTAAATATTCTCTCTCATTCCTTCCACTACAGCCTACATACAAACTGTTGTTTCAGCTGAATGGAAATAATACATGTCAAAATACAGAATACAACCATTGTCATCTAAGAGCTTCCTTTCCTTCAAGCATGGGTCATTTCTCCCTGTTCAGAACTGAGCTCTAATTGACATCCCAAGCGGTATTATATCCACTGGGGTGTGGACCACAGATGCCTTTTGTGTGTTTTCCTAGGCTGTGACCTCAGGGGTCACAGAGTCCTTACAAGCCTGGTGTAGTCAGCCCATCTATAGGAGTAGGGGTTGAAATTCTGTCAAAGTATTGAGAAGCTGCAACTCTTCTTCATGTGACTTCCTTCCTAAAAACATTTCTACAGACTCATTAGGATCAGTGGCCACTCCTTGTGCATTCTTTGAGGATCAGCTTGGATTTAAGGAGGTTGCATATCTTTATTTACCAGCTCATTTTCAGGATGGGGCTGCTATACTGTTGTTGTGGTAGATCAATTTTCAGCCTTTAGGATGCTTGCTTTATGTTATGATTCATTCTTGCACAGGGAGTGTCTCAGATTCTTGGTGCAAGACTGTGGTAAATATGGAAAGTAACCTCATCTAATCTCACTACAGTTTCATTTCAGTTTAACACGGCTATCCTGGACTCTCCTTACCAAAGTTTATCTTTCTCTGGAGAACTTTCAGGTACTAATAAACCTGAAAAATTCACTTCATCTCAGCTCAGTAAGGTCTGTTAGTTGTGCTGAACCACATGAAGTTATGCACCCACGTCATTTTCCATTCCAGCTTTCCATATGTGATACATGACAGTAAAGTCAGTGTAGTGTGTCACTGACTTCAAGAAGTCCAGTTTATGTTTTGGAACAAGTAACTCAGCACAGCACAGTAGACAAATTGTCTCCTGACCAGGATGTCCAGTGTCAATAACATGACCCCCTGATGCAGTCTAGATATACCCAAAGTGGTATGATTGTCTCTCTTCCAAACTGACAAGATATAGCTAGAAGACTTAATCCTGTGATTTAGTGATACGAATGGCATTAGATGAAATGTTACAACAAAAACTTGAAACTCCATTCTAGAAGATCTATTGCCATTTACTTTAAACATTTATTTTATTCTAGACGAATGAAAGGTTTGCAAGCCAACTTGTTACCTTTTGCATGGGTTTGAGGCTGTAATCAGAGTTGTTCATGATTACAGACTTTTTAACCAGTATTTCTTCTTTTAATGTTTAACTCAATCTCCAGTTCTGAGAATTTATTATGGTTTCTCCCTGACCTGCTTTAATCTGGGTTTCCATAAATTATTTCTAGATTACACTCTTACGCTGTAAGAGGTGTCCTCAATTTTATGTATTAATTTATAAGATATCTCCCACTGAGAGTGTTTCCTGGAGAATCAGACCTCTCTTTAATACAAGTGAGGCTAAAAACTTCAAATGAAGCTCTGATGAAAGGAGAGCTATAAAATGAGGATATGTTTAAAAAAAAAAAAAAGGATGAATTATTTCCCTAGTCTTTTGCTATCAGAATGCTCAATGCCTGATTTCCAAAGCACAGTTTGCAGTCTCTAGTACTTTATAAGAACTGCAGGTCCCAAAAGATCAATAATAAACAAACATATATAGTCAGTGCTGACAGTTTCATTTTTAGAAGGAGCTCTTCTGTGTGTGGAGAATGAATCTCTGCTGTTTGATTTAATATTTATTGTGTGACTGCCTGTCTCCCTTTCCTTTTGGTGATGCAAAGAACAATGAGCTTTACTGATATTCTCATCTTTTCCTCCGCCTCTTGATACTTTTAAAAGAACAAAATATGGAAGATGGCTACTGTGCTGTATGAGAGGTACACTGGTTATTACAATCAGGTTTATTTTTGTTAGCCTGAACTCTAGTGAAGTAGGGCACATACCCTCAGAATTCTTTTGTTCTGTAATAGTGGAGATGCTAATAAATCATAAGTGTGAACCTTTCTGCATGGAGGTTTACCAAACAAGGTTTTTTTCTTGCCGTATTCACAGTAGCTGCTATTACATAGATATTTATTCCATTCAAGTGGTTACCATTTTAGGGAATAGAACTTCTAATGTGCTTTGTTTTATGAACTAGTGCCAATGTCACAGCTTAATTACATTACAGTGGTAAAAGTCCAACATGTAGTGGTGCTCAGTCCTCTTTGAGAAGCAAGGTAGTCTATTGAATGGAGTGCTTGTCTGCAGATCAAGAGATCTGGTTCAGGCTTTGCTAATGATACATGAGACAAATCACTTAATATAGCTCCTTTTCCATTTGCTATCTAATTTATCTGCTCAAATTGGCAGCTCTTAGAGTCTGTATTTGTGCAGTGTCTAGCACAACTTGGCTTTGATATCAGAGTGGGACTGTAACATTTATTATTACTAACTGTAATACTGTGTTCTAAAATATAATGTATGAGAATCAAATACATATTTAGCTTCTGTTTAAAGATCTTCTGTAACTTACTTTCAGATGTGCATATGTTTCAAGGCATTTAATATTATGTGTCATTAAAATTTCCAAGGCACAGAATTGTTATCATCTACTTACTGACTCTAGATTTCTCTAAAATAAGTGAATTCTTAAAAAATGAATGAAATGGGTGTTTGTTAAAGCATAAAGTTGATAAAGAGTGGACTGTTATAATACTGAGGATGTAGCTCTAGATGTACAATTGTTAGGACTTTATCGAATTGTACTGTTTATATGGGTTCTTTCTGTGTAATACAGATATTTAATTATTATTTTTGAAACGGGTCTCCACTGAATTCACAGAAAGGTGAAACAATAAATTTATTCAGTGCCAAAACTGATTACTTAAACCAAAGATCATTATGTTTCCATGACTTCGGTTATTCAAAGTCATTGTTAGACAAGTACCCTTCATTTTAAAGACCTAAGAGATTAATACTCTTTCTGGGCATGCACTTCACTCTCATGTAGTAAGAGCTACATTTGAATCTAGAGAATGGAACCCATACTGTTTAGATATCCTAAATGATAGATGATCAGTGTTTTCCCAGGTATAAGTGACCCAGGGGATTAATGGTAGTCTGTAAAGACTTTCAGTTTTAGAATACAACTTCTTCACTGATCTTATGGTTGAATGCTTTAGAAATGCTTAAAATAGAGTCAAGAGCTGAAAATTATTTTCTTTTCAGTAGTCTATATGAAATGAATTATGAGTCATCCTTGTTGTCATGCAATTATAGGCAGTTAGGCCACAGTAATCAGTAATTGGCACCTGTTCTAACTGGTGTCATCTAGACGACCGAAGAATCACAGGTTTATACTGGTATATTACCTAGTTTCTGGTTCATTTCCGAGGCATGCTGATGGATCTGTACCAAAAAGCCTGTGCTTCTGTTTCACTCATTTTGACTGTGGATGTTTTTAGTTTCCTACTTTTAACTGGTAACTAAAATGATCCTAAAAAGTAGGATGAAATGCCTTACTCAAGTCAGAGGAGTTCTGCCGTTTACTTTACTGGGGACAGGATTTGCACCTTGGAGTTTTAGAATGGTCTTAAATATTATTTATAAAAACATTTTTGTCCAGCCTGTGCCATCAACTCTTCTTTCTACTGATTTATTTGTAATTTATATTTGTGTGTTATAATATTAAGCATAAACTGTAATAAAGAATCTTTCAAAAGGCAGCTAAAGAGAACAACCAAACAATTAACAAACAGCGGCAGAAGCAATGCAGAAAGTGGAATAATCATCCCAAATATCTTGAAAATGATCAGAGAACTGTCTCATGCTTTTCTGGTGATATTTATAGACTGGACTTTGCCACTGACTTATTGCACATGATATTATTTTCTTCATCCTTTTTTCAGTTCATTTGGAAACTTTTTTCCAGGAGGGAGCAAACTTCAAGTAAAATATGACTTTGTACTTGACCCTTTAACTATAGAGAATTAAGAGGTTTGGTGTATTTTTAATATTCTCCGTGGGAAGTGAGCCCAGGTCATATAAGTCTGCTTTTCAAGTGAGCTTTTGAATCTGCTAGACAAAGAGGAGTATGACATTTTTAAATGACAGAATGACTGAGGCCAGAATAATACCTTAAAAACCTTTTATTGTCCTGGTCAAATTCAGCTGGTGTTTGCTTTCCATTTGCAATTAGTTTGTGATAGTTGGAGTCTTAAAAGTGGCATGAACACAATGTGGCAAATCCAAAAATCCCTTGTATTGAAAACTGAGTTTGTTTATTTTGTTGAATATGGTTCAAAAATTGTCATTGTGATTACCCAGTCATTAAACTTTGCAACTGAGATGATTAAAAAGGAGGAAGAGATGTAGGTGTAGCACCCCTTTTCCCCTACTTTATAAATTCTTGTCACCTTTTTGCTCTCCCCTTTTTGGAGACAAAGGGATCAATGTTGAGTACTTTGTAAACATGCATAAAAAAGACAGTCCTTTCCTAAAAACCCTTCTGTCCCAGTATTTATCACTTGTATGATAGTTATTACATTATTACATATGCTCTTTCCTGAGTTTTTTTTTCTGTTCTGCTAGAGCTCAATTTCTGCTCTGTTTCTGTTCAGAATCATTTCATGTATTCCATATAATTTATTCAGACACCAGCCCATTATTAATGATGCCAAGAATTATCAGTTGTAGGCCAAAAGCTATTGTGCTCAATGTTGTTAAAATGTATCAGGAAAGTAGTCTTTGGTGTTAAGAGGTTTACATTTAAAGTCATTATGGTTGAGTGGATTGCATCTAGAACTGGGAGCCAGTAATTCCTGTTTTCTAATTCTGATTTTACCACTGATTGACTGGATGGTTAGTGCAAATTGAGCTACTGCTGAGTCAGACACAAGTTTACAGATGTTCATTAATATGTCTGTATGTGTTCATTTTCCTTGATGTAAAATGAGAGTAATTCCCTGCCATGTTTGGATGGGGAAGAAGGGCAAATGATAGTCAGTATAGACATAAGATGAATTTGTTGAGAGCTGTTGGAACGTAGAATGATACAGAAGTTTAGGTTGGGAGGTTCCAAACCAGAGGTCATCTGTTCCACCTCCTGCTCAAAGCAGTGCTAACTTCAGAGTTAGATCAGGTTGTTCAGGGCCTTATCAAACTGAGTTTTGAAAATCTTTGAGAATGCATTTTCCACAGCCTCTCTAGGCAACCTGTTTCTGTGCTTAACCACTTCACTCTGAAGAATTTTTTATGTCCAATCGGAATTTTCCTTTCTGCAGCTTGTGACCATTGCCTCCTCTTGTCCTTTCACTGTCTACTTCCAAGAAGAGTCTATAACCGCCCCTAGGTAGTGGAAGCAGTATTCCAGGTGTGGCCTCATGAGTACTGCGGGGGGGATGATAATTTCAGTCTGCTAGCTACACCTCTGCTGCTGCAGCCAGTGTGTTTTTAGCTCTCATACTGCAGTGCTGTGCTATTGACTTATGTTCAAATTGTTGTTCGTCAGGACCCCCGGGTTATTTTCTGCAGAGCTGCTTCCTAGATAGTCAATCCCCATCCTGTAGGGATACATAGGGTTGGTCCATCCCATGTTCAGGCCTTTGCATCTGTCTTTTGTGGACTTCATGAGGTTTTTGATGGTCTAACCTCCAGCTTGTTGAGGTCCCTCTGAATGGCAGCCTGGCCTCCAGCTCCTCCCAGTCTGGTGTCATTTGCGAATTTGCCAAGGTACAGTCCATCCCATCAATGACGTGTGGGTGTGAAACCCCTTCTCCTCTCTCAGCATGGTTAAGGGTCTTTTTCAGCAGCAATGTAAACACTTCCATTACCCCAAGCACTTAAAGGTTAGGAAGTTAATAATAACTTATACATATTTTTACATATTGCTTATATACAGTGTTTTTATTCCAGCACTTTGGAGTTGGCAACTCTAATTTAGGGATGGGAGCTAGCACCAACCTGCTGGTTTGGGAGGAGTGATGTTCCAAAGTTTGTCTCTGTGCATACAGTCTGTTAAAGTTGACCATCCTCTAAAAGAGCTTAACTGACAAAGTTAAACCTGTTGCAGCAAGAAGCAATAGTTTGGAGAGTACAAAACAACGCATGCATCTGAGAAATACTGCTTTACCAGGAAGCAGGAAGAATAGGACAAGTGCAGCACTCTCGAGTCCCAGATGGTTTGTATTAGACACAGTCTGATGTGATTTGTTCCTGTCATAAGTGAAAGGTGATTTTGTAGAGAGGGGGAACAACTTACTTCCCCTCGCTAACTGCCTGGCTACTCCAGTCCAAAGGTAATGCCCGTGGTTACAAAGTGAAAAACATCAGAGTTTAAATTCCAGTCCTTTGCTCTAACCATTAACTATACTAAATGAAATTAACAGCTTGAGTTAAACCAATAAAAGCAGAGGAAATGCGCAATTATATATCATGCCTGTTCCTACCTCTCTCCATTGCTCAAATGTTGAGGATTTCTTGAAAATACGTTTGAGAGGGAGGAGGGGAACAAAGGCATTGTGAGAGCATTCCTGTTTGTACACACTGGAGGGAATTAGAAATAAGGTTGCTGCCTTAACTCTGCTAGTTTAAGTCAAAGCCACAGGGATATTATTTTCAACAGTGCGCACAGTGGATTAGAACTTCAGCTCCCATTACATCTAATGGGATCTTTGCTTGCAGTCTGCCACTACTGCAGCAATGATAATCTGTCCCTTAATGCTATTTTACTGTTGCAGGTTTTTGTGTTTAATTATGTTATATAATAATTTGTTGTAGCATCTACATAATTCCTTTAGGAGTGCACATGAAATGCTTATGAATTTTTATAAACACAAGCTGTGTATCACTTTTAGTCTCTCACTGTTTTTGTAAACTATGCTGCCATGACGCAGTGACATTTTTCTCCCTTGCTGTGTGAGCAGTGTTTTACAGTGCAGCCATTTTGAAAAGCACAGGATACTAAGGCTGAGAATACCAAACCTCTGAGTATTTCATTGATGATTTGTAAGAGAACACTCGGGTGTTACAGCCTGCTCCAACTGGAGTCAAACTGAAGAAAAAAAAAAAGCTAGTAGATAGAAGATTCAGGTGTAGTTGTTCAATGTGTCAAAATTATTATAAAATTATTGGTATGAGAAAAAAATTGCTGCATACCTTTTTTTTCATGAATGTGTGTTCAAACTTTTACATCAGTTGATTTAGACTTTGCTGCTTTTTTCTCAGAAGTAAAAATACATTTAACTGATCTGCAAAATGATAAAGTTGTGAGATGTATCTAAAAATTACTGGTCTGAAATGATTCACCAAGCTTTGTCCTTGTGCAGGCTGTCATCAGTTCTACAGTGCTACAAAGCTAATTTCTCAGAGATAAAAAGTGAGCATGATGGCTGCTGATCTGTTTTCCTTCTGCAACTTTATTTTTGTCATCTATTAGAGGGGAAGCAGAGAGAGAGAGAGAGATTTGTATGTTTGGTGAGAAAGCAAGATTTATTATCCTTCTTCTAATTTCTTTTGGAGGCATTGCTTACTGAGGACACACTATGTACTGAACAGAGTGTACTAATTAAGTACCAGGAGGCAGACCAACCCATTTACTTGAGACTTTGCCACAGAYGTGTTAATTGTTTACACGTTTTTTTTTTTCTTTTTGAATGATCTACACAGTATCTRCTGCCTGCCAGCAAGTTGATTAGCACTACTCTCCCACCTTGTCGAAGACAAGGGAAGCATTCCTGCTTCTTATGGACAGGAAATTGTTTTTCCAGCTACTTGTCTTTTTGGCAGTGACTGTAGAACTGTCTTAATGATTTACATTAGGTGTCAATATTTTGTGTGTATGCTGTGTTAGAGTTGCTTCACGATTTGGGGTCAGCAGGAATTCTTTTCCATGCTATTAAGGAAAAATATTTTAACTTGCATGTGAATTAAAGGAGCTCTCATTCAAGTTTGTAATTTTACTCAGGGAAGAGGTTAGTTATGGCAGTCTTCCTTCAGAGCTATATCCTGTGAGTCAGGGCATGCTGGGGTCCTTCTCTGCTTTGGCACTTAAGACTTAGAAAACACTACTGCATTAAGATAATATGTATGCAAGATTAGGGATGCTGAAATTTCTAGGTAGCTGTATGTGGAATAAAGTTGCAACTATTTTCTTAAACTGGAAGCTGTGTGTAGAATTTTTATCCTTTGCCTTCAACTGGCAACACAAGCTAACAGCTCTTGAAGAAGGATGTATGATCTGCCTATTCATTTTATGTTATCTTGGGCAAAAAGTATGGATGTGTACATTAACATGAAAATAACAGAGTCTAATGTTATACAATCTGGAATAAACCAGACTGCTACTTTTTTGTGATCTGAATTGCTTAGTTAACTCCCTCAGATCTCCACTTTTGTTCATATTTAAAAAAGCTTTTGAAAGAAGACAGGAAAGAAGATCTCCTAAAAACAATGCTTCTGACGAGCAGAAAGGAGCATATTCTCATGAAATAATCTTTTTGTATGAATTCCTTCGCAGTTTAACAGGATGGAGAGACTTGAGAGGCTTGCTCTGTTTGATTTCATTTACTCCATCTTTATTCCCCTATAATTACACTGTCTTTACTAGATGTATTTCTAATTAACAATGAATTGCTAACTGAACAAGGTTTTATCTTAAGTGAACGGGGACATTGACCATTTGGTAGTGTTTTCAAAATAAAGAAAGGGCCTAACTCTGCTATCTAACGTCAAGTAATTAATTTATATCTAGGAAAGAAATGAAATAATACACTGCCATACTATGTGAATAAGTGTGGTATGACTTTCTGTGAATTCTAAAATTTGATATAGAATTTTTAATGTATCTCCCTTTAGAGAGGAATCTAATTGTATTTATATCATTGATATAGAGATGGTGACAGCATATTCAAGGGCTCACAGGGATGTCAAGAAAGAACCCTGTGTTTTACTTGCTTTATGTTTATCACTTAGAACATCATCGTAAAAAGAGGGTTTTTTTGTGGTTTATTTTATGTATTTGTGCTATCACAAACAACATTGAATGTCCACATTTAAATATCCTTTTGAGAAAATTCTATAAAATATTATGCTAACATATAACAATTGATTTCAATGATAGAAGAGAAGCCTCCTCTAAAATGCCAATAATAAAAGTGCATTTACTCAGTTTCAATATATTATTTAATCTACCACTTGCACAGACAGATATGTGCATTATAGCAACACCTGTTTATCTTTGCTTTGATTTAAAAGTTATTTTCCTCTTTCAGAAACCTACATTTCTGTGTATCACTTGCATATCTAGCTTTGAAGATTTGTTTTAAAATAGTTATAAGTTACATTAGTAAATCTCTGTCTTCAGGGGGTTGATACCCTTCTTAGTAGCACTGCTTTTCAATGGTCTCTTTTCTTTGGATGTTAATCTTAAATTGCAAATTAAAGATTAAAGATATTTCAGGAATTGGCAAGAATTCTGAATCATAATTTATTAAGCTTGACCTGATTTGACTTGATCACAGGCCCTGATATTTTCAGTGTTCTTAGGAATATATAAATTATTAAAACAAAAACAAAATGTAAGGAAATGCTAGTCAGTCAAGCTCAGAAAGGTAAGTAAATTCATAAATATCACAGCCTAAATGAAGCATTTTTAATTCCCTTGCAGTTGATTGAAGAACTGATTTTCTGGTCTAACCTAGTTGCTTTGGCTGCAGTAACAATTATGTCTAAAATGAACTACTGAGGACATCCATTAAAATGATGATTTGTAATTCAGCTCTGGAATTATTGAAGCTTTGGGGAACTAAAAGGTAAGATTCTTATATTTACTAAGTGAATCCACCAATTTCTAATACCACGGTGCTCTAGAATAAAAGTATTTTCATTTAAGCACCAGAGAATAATACCATTAATAATTTAAACAGTTGTTGCTTAAAATGAAAAAAAGTAAATTAAGCACTTTGCCAGCAGAATATAGTTGCTGGACTGCAGCAAGTGAAATGCAGACCACAGCTCTTGCTGTGCCTCTTCAGCACTAGAAAAAGACACATTTGAGGGTCTACAAGAAAATGTATGTTTCACAAAATAAGCTTTTACACATCTGCAGTGTGTGAAGAAACAAGATTGTGAAAAATAAAACAAGGGTAGTGTGAAGAGGTAAATTGTAATACAACTGAATGTTTCTTGACAATTAAGAATTTTGAGCTATAGTAAATAATTCAGTAGATCTTTTCCAACTCAGATGTCCCTGACTTTGGTTCCATTGTGATTAGTTTAATTTGTTAGAACACAACAACAAATGGATGAATTCATCTGAATTTGATTTTTAGTCTTTGAGATGGTTTCTGTCTTTCCTATCTACTACAGTAAATAGACATTTAAAGGAAGGAAAGAAGAAACATGATGCTAAAAATGACCAATTCATTGTAATTAAGCTGGAACAGTAACTCGCATGAAATCTATCTAAAGGAGGACTTCATGATTCAGTCCATTATCTTGTAAGCTTTGATTTACATGCTTTATTGTTAGACATTCTAGACTGATAACAGTGCATAGGTGTTACTACAAATAATCATAGAGAAATATTTTATGCAAGAGCTTTTCAGATGAAATTCAGTCATTTAGCCAGAGCAGAGACTTCTACACAGAAGACTTACTTTCTGTAGCTAATGATTTTGATTTTCCTCTCCATCCACAGTCATCATAATCTGAACTTGGGGAATCTCAACAGCTGAGGTGTATTTAATATTTGCAAATTTCCCATGAGCAGATTTCCTTCAAATTTTGTGGTCTGCAGTTTTTCACCAAATGCTTTCTTGGTCTTTAAATTTTGTGTCCTTGATCCCATGTGAGAACTTGATACATGGAATTAAAATGGAATGGTGGAGTTTTGGGTATATATATGGGAGACATAGGTCATGATTCAGTCCCTGATGTCATTTCAGTTATGCAAATAACTGATCTAGATGGCATTGACATTAACAGCAATTGTACTAGACTCATGTGGACTGATTGTATTTATTCTGTCTTGTTGAAGCACCCTAAGAGACACCCGTGTGACCTAATTTGCTGACTGTACATACTGTTTGGCTCTGGAGCAGAGTTAGGGGGTATGAAGGATGAGCCATAATGGGAATGCCCCAACTGGAATGTCAAAGGAAAAACCTTTGAACTGATCCTATTGCTGCTCTTTAGTATAGTAAGCTGAAGCTTGAACCAGAGGTGGCCTCACTGCAGCACTGCTGGATGTAGAGATACCCAGCTGGCCCAGCACAGTTGCGGCGCCAACAGCCTAGGCTCTTTGGCTCACTGGGTTTCAGAGGTAGTGCTCCTGCCTGGAAGCTCTACTCCGAACACAACGGCCAAGCACAATGACAGCATCTGCCAAGTGGACCAATCTACAGCTGGCCATGCCAGAAATCAGAGTGATGTTAGCCAGCAACTGTACACATCTGTGAGTCCCGATTAGTCAGGCAAACCTTCCTTCCCTCTCAACCAAACAACCATAAAACTTGCTTTGTAACTTGCAGTGGTTCTGAAGAGACATTAGCAGTGGCTGACGGGCAGTAGCATCACCATGCAGCTGCTGGCTCTGCAGGAGATAGTGTTTGTTGGAGTAGGTCATCTCCAATAGAAAACACTATTGCATTCCCACAGTGTTCCAGTTCCTCTGCCGTACCCGTAGGAGTAACATGTTGAAACCTGTATCTGTGACTGGGGAACTAAAAATGAAAGAAGAAAATGTTTCTGAGGAGACTGTTAGGTTCAGGCAGAGATGTCCTTGGTCTTCTGAACAATTTGGAGGTAAATCCCTTTTGTTTGGAATTAGTTGAATTCAAAAAGTATGGGGATGACATTGCAGTTTCTAAATTGAATTTTTTGGTACAGCTGATCATCTGCAGGAGCTGAAGGTGGCAAGAAATGGTGAAACACAGGAACAAATTTACAAAATATAGGAAAGGCTTGGTAGTACTGTCCCTGATTCTGGGTTTCCCGGTGAAGAGATAATTGATTTCTAAGGTAGCTGGCTAGGTGCTTGGGCAGACTACCTGTAGTGTTGCATAGGAGCTTTACCTAGCAAACTCCAGCTGATGTGGCAGTTTCGACCAGGCAGGCCCTTTCTCTGGTGTGGTTCTTTGCTCTTGGACCAGCGTTTGGCATAGTTAATTTGGGAGTTCATTGTGGATGTTTCTGGCTAGAGAGGCTTTTCTTGGCATTACCAGTTTTTCCTGAAATCTGTCTCAGTACTGGCAGCCTGGGCCAGTCCATCTCTTTGGTGCTTGGTTTTAGAGCATGCGGACTGGACCAGGAGACAGAATAATCTCTTTCTAGGTGCGTCTCTGTGACAATAAGGCATGGGAGTGCTGTACTTTGGAGGGCTGCTCTGTACTTTGCTTGCTAGCTGTGTGAATGAGGGCAAAAGATACAATTTTTGAACGATAGCAATGGATTTTGGCTTTTGCTGGGGAGAAATTCTTGAAAACAAGTAACTTATCTTCTCTATAAATAGGAACTGTGCAAATTTTATCTGTTGAGTAAAAAAAAAAAGTATGAGATAGCTCTGTTTTCCTCTTCAGTTTCTGTCTCCAAGGTACCAATCTTAAAGAATTCACTTAGCAGCACACACATACTGTTCTGCCACAGCAAGAAACAGAATAGCAGCCTAAACAGACATGCCCTGAGATCCTTGTTGACTGTTTATCAGAAATTGTTACGCAACTGTTGAGCAGAACAGATGATTTTACAGGCATATACATTGTATGATAAACAGACTGATCAACATTTCTGAGCTTCTAACAATTATTTGAAATTGCTAATTTTAGGAAGAATAGTCAACATATTTCAGTATACTGTCTAGATAAGAAAGCATCATTAATTGTGAATAAAACCAGGATATACAAAATAGTCACTTCTCATTTTTGTGTGCTAATGCGATTTTTGAATAACAGCTGGCATAAAGACTGCTGAAAAATTTTTTTTTTGACAACATTTTTCATATTGTGTGCTTAGTTTTAGTTACAGTTTTTCCTCTCCTTCTAGATTTGCTATATGTGTGGTTGTATTTAGTGGCACAAAATGAGAATTTAGGGACTATGTGTTGATTCCTTCTTTATTCCAGTTCAAATTTTGGTCAGTGTAAGGTAAAAAGATTTTGCTTTTTTAATGGGCAGAAATGCAGATGTCGGCTAGAATCTGAAAGTCAGATTGAGTTTTCTGCAGTGAATGACATCACTAATAATAGAGATTAGGCAGGCCAGATTTACCTGCCCCAGTTTACACATCTGTTCAACCCAATTATCATCAGATTTAATGTGATGGCAGCTCCAGATAGGCAGGTAGATTTTTGACCCTGTAATTGTAGTCTTTACATAAGCAATTTTTGGCTTATAAAGAAGAGGCAAAATCATTAGTTTTCAAAAGAAAAGAAGATTGGGAATTTCACTGCTGGCCACTCTTCTTGTGGGAGATAGGAAGTTATAAAAACTTTATAAACTGAAGCCATCATCATACATAGGGCACGTGTGTTTGATCTCATCTAACTTTTGGTGTCAAATATTCTTAAAATCTGAGTTGTGGAGTTCGTGCTCCAAGTGGATTGTCAGTTAAGGTTGTAGTGGATCCCAGTGTGTATTTTATCTAGTAAATTGACTTTAAAAGGTGTGATCTACCACACCATTTTAAATATGTTTGCGTTACCTGTTGCTGGTTCCACCTTGATTCCCCAAGAGGGAAACCACTCAGCTCCCTGGACCACATACTGCAAGTCTCCAAGTACAGATGGATGAAAATTTGCACCAAAAAGAAACCCTTTCTACATTATATTGCTAATGTAGACCACCGCTAAAGTCCTCCTTTATGTCTTTTAAAATTACTCGCATATCTAGATTGTCAGGATATATGTGTTTGAATAAAATGAATATACTCTTTGAATAACATACACACTGTTAGACTGAAATCAGATTTTGTAAAAGGGCAAAATATCATACTTGGTTTTATTAACTGTCATTTCTTGAAGTCAAAATACTATCTAGCAGGAGGGCATACCACTAAATTTGCTGAAGCTACAAAAAGAAGTTCAAAGGTAAAATATAGAGGTTGAATTGTTCCTTGTGCCACTAATGAAGCTGTAAGAGGTGCTTAAGCAGCAGCTGCATTCTCACTCCTCTTTCCCATTGTGTTCTGATGATGGACTGGCACTTTTTTAACCTCTGTGCAATTTGGAAAGGAATCGGGACTAGTCTAATTTGTGCCTGGCTGCAGCACTTCTACATAGGCCATTCTGGTAGCAGCAGTGACCTGTGCTGTGAAAGTGCCTCTTTCTAATATAACAGAGATCAAGGCAAAGTCCATGTGCTATATTCTGTACTTCCCGTTAGGCTTTTTCTTATTCTTTACTTTTTGCACATTGAAATGCTGCAAAACTATGCAACTTCTCATACAAAGTTCTCCTTCAGAATATTTATGGCATGGGAGAATTGCCAGTGCTATATCAAACTCATCAAACTCCTTGAGCACTAGAGCTGTGGGAGAGCAGAGAAATGGAGTAATGCTCTAAGTAAAACTATCTTCTGGTTTATTATCCCTGAATTACAAGGCATGTTAGATCAGCTTTTGCTCTGTCCTAACACTGACTGACACATAGGTTCAAGAAGACATAAGAGTCCATTGTTTCTCAGCTCCTTTACTTTACTACTTTCTTTCCTTTGCTATGCATGCAGAAAGGGAGTCAGAAAAGGAGTCCTCCTTTTCTAAGCTCAGATGAGAGTAGTCAAAATGGTTTAGTGGGTACAGTATCATCATTTAGTGATGCTGAACTGTCAGTCCTTTGTGCTAGGATCTAGTTCTCAGGTAAAACAATATGGTTTGGGGAATCTTTTAATTATGTTTCTTTCATAATCATCTGTTTCTCAAGAATGAGAAACAAAAAGGTTAATAAATAAGAAAATGATCACAAAGGAGACTAAAAAATAAATGCATAAGCTAGGAAGTGAGGCTTAGAAAGAAAAGTAGAAAGCTGGAATTTCTTGCCTTGTCAAGTTGGAAGTTGCATGAAAATCTCCTCTCTACCCAACCAAAAAAAATCAACAAGTTCAGGAACCTAAAAAGCAGCAATCATTCAGGATGACCATCTCCAACTTGCAGCTGGGGGGAAACAATTCTGTCAAGAAAAGAACTGAAATCTACTAATAATTTTTATAACTTTCCTGTGGGAGATGCTTTCTCAAAAAAAAAGTCTTCTATCTTTTGCAATCTTCTGACAAATCCAGGTTGTTGGAAAAATAGCTGAATTGTAACAAAGGAAGAAGATTAAAAAGGGCTACAAACAAGTAATTTTTTCAAGGAAAAAGGGGCTTTATTTTTAGATTTGCTTCATTGCTAGTGAAAGAGACATAGAAAAAAAAAGAACAATAGATAAAAGAGAAATGGATGGTAATGTTGACAATAATGTCTGTCTGTATTCACCTTCAGACCATGTGTGGAATAATCTGTCCACATGGGAATTTTTTGTTTATTTTTCTGAGTGGAGACTTATGCCTGTGATATATGGTTTCCATGGCTATATCTGTATCAATAAATTTGAACAGGGCTGGAGAACAAATTTGAGAACTTGTGCGTGGTCATCTCATATTAGAGATGATTTTATGCTCTTTGGCAGAGTTTGGACCCATGCAACTGCCTGTCAGTGCCTGCACATCTTTTGGGGGGATTGTGTGAATGGTGAGGGAAGTTCCCAGTAGGCAGGATGGATGAGACCTGTTTTGGAGAGGAAAAGAATGTAGCTGCATGGATGCAAGTATGCTGAGCTATTTGCCCTCAGAGGCAGAGAGCAAGCCTATTTAATTTAGTATTATAGACACAACCCTTACATTTGGATCTGGATCTGCATGATATAAGATGAGTGGGAAAACTGGAAGATGCTGTTGTAGCACAGTCTAGCCAAATTCTCCAGGTTATTAGGAAATTGAGTCACTAGATTGCCAGGAGTTAGTCTGTAGCATATAAATGGTTTTGAGGAAGAGAATTTTATCTTGGATTGTCAAGGTGCTTTACTGAACCATCTATTAGCATGTCTTCCTCCTGCAAGCTTGAACGAGTGGCCCGCCTCTCTGTCCCTAGTGCTTTGCACAGACTCCTCAGACCCCTTTTCCCCAGAATTGTACTGCAACTGTGAGGATTTGCATATACAGTTTAATTCTTCAAAGGATATAAGATAAATGTGAGGCAAGAGAAGTTTACAAAAAGATTCTTTCAATTTCTGAGCATTCTTGTTTTTTCTTTTAGAGATAAACAGGATGAATTCAAACACACTTCCAAAACACAATGAATGCTCCTTTCTAGTTTACTGATCTCTTGGGAGGAGTTCATTGAGTTAGGATGACTGGGTTTCCTCTTACCTCATTAAGATTCTTCATTTTCCTCATCACGCTGGCACATTCTCTAGCTAAGGTCAGATTCTCTGAGGAGGTCAGGATCATTTTCTGCTACAGTGCTGTTTTCTTCTCTATCATGGAAACTTTCAGCAGGGCAAAAGTGAGTCTGAAAATAGACCCTTTCTGCCTTGGAAAAGTATGTTCAAAGTGTCTTGTGCTTTATCTTGTCTTCCTGTCAATTCCTGGATGTCCTCTTTGCCACTTTAGCTTGCTACTGATAATCTGCCTCTGTCCCAACGACATTTTTTGGTTTCTCTTCTTTCCACCGTTTATCAAAAGACGAAAGGTCTGTGTCTCCAGTCCCAGCCATCTCCAGTGGGAATGGTTTGGAAAACTGAAAATTATCATCCTTGTAAATACATTATGACAAGGAATGCAATACTGATAGTTAGCACTTACCAGTACTGTCTCTTGTATGAATTCTTCATTCCAACATATTGGTAAAATTAAGATTTCTACAAAATTTCAGCTAAAGCAGTTAGCAGCTTTCCTCAGTAAATGAGCATTTCAAATATCTAACAAGGGTATATATTATAATGTGCTTAAATTATTATTATTACCTGCTGTTCCAAGATTGTAAGAAGATTATAATTAATTTTGCAGAATCTGTACCTTCATTGTTCATGCTTCTACCCACCTGTGCACTTTTGATAGCCTTGTAAAGAAGTTCTAAAATGAAATAAAATTCCTTTGAATACTGACCTGCAGAGGACCTTTCCTTCAAGTGAATTTATTATGTGGCTTCTTTTCCAATATTATCACCTGTGATTTTAGTAAGTATTTTTGAGTTTACTTAAATGAAAATCTGCGAAAGGCAATAACAACAACTGTATACCACAACCCTGAAAGGGTAATAATTCCTGATTTCATAAGTGGGGTAGTTTTGGATTATTAGGAGTGCAAAGAAATACATTAGAAAAATCTTGACTATAAATATGCATACTATACAGTTTTATGAGCTGAGAAACCTGGAATTTTATTCTATCTCTGTAGGTTTAAATTCTGTGGTAAAAGTATATACATAAATAAAATCATCAGACTGGAGTTCTTGTGAAATTTGCTATCCTGATACTTTTGATGGTGAAAATCTTCCTTTAGTCTCAGCAAAAATGTAATGTAGTCTGCAGTGCAGCCTATTTTTTCATACTATTTAATGAACAGCTCTTTGACCTTTCAGTGTCATGTCTGTAGTTAAAAGAAGTAGTTAATTGTCAATGTGTATGTCTATTGAAAACTAAGACTGTTGTGAGCAAGTTAAAATCTCCAGTGGATGCTTAGTTATTGAGGAAGCCTGAATCACCAGTCTCAAAACTGAGTCTGGTCCTGTATAAAATTAAAGAGATTTAGGTGTGTGAATGCTCTTCTGGATCCAGAAACTTTTCTGAAGAGTAGCTCACTGGGAGCAGATACGTAGAATGAAACGGTATTAAGGATCCAGCATCTGCACTATATGTTTTTTGGTGGTTTTACTTCAGACTTGGTCCCGTCTAAATGCCCATTAATGGTTAGAGGGCACTTCCCAGTTTAGTTTCATTCATGGGAATTCAGATCTTGTGCTCTGGAACTGCTCTTCAAAGCAACCCAAAGCACTGTGAGTGGAGCTAATCAGGAGATTTGTTTCAAGTGCACACTCCTCATCCAAATTAAATGCTAATGGAGGTGCTCTCTCTAACTCCAATTTGTGCTCTGCTAATCTTTCTGAGAAGCTTTAGCCTGTGGAAAATCAGTACCACAAGACATGAAGCTATTTTACAAATCGTTGTCTAGATTGCAGAAAAGAACAACTGCTGGAGAAATGTGTTTTATTACACTGAGTCTAGGCTGAAGATAGTGTATCTACAGGAAGAACTTGTGTTGAAAGTTAGGAAATGTGGACTTCTGGGTCACACAGATGTTTTAGGACGAGATTCTTACCAGTGCTAGAAAAAAAGAATCTAGGACTGGTTATGGACCCTGCTGAGCCAGGCTGGGCAGAGTCTTCCTTTACCTAGCAGATCTGGAACTCTCAGGGTTTTGGTTGAGGATTTACTTTTCTTTCAATTTATAGAGACATTACTTAAGAGATAATATTTCTATCCTTGTCGTTCTAACTTGAATCCAAGTAACTTCCACACTGAAATCTCCCTGGCTTCCTGAACTCTGCATGTGGCCAGTTGTGACAGTGCCATTGGAGGCACCCCTGTGTGATCAATTTGGCTCACAGCTGTACTCAGTGTTGATAGTAATTATAAGGGTTAATGTGATTAGTTTCATTTGTAATATTGGTAAGTATCTATTGTTGTTGCCCTTGGCAATAAATTTCCTTCATATAAATTCTTTGGTATGCTGTTTTATGGTACCAGTTGCAATCACAGTAGGTAAAGGAGTCACTATGTGAGGAAAGTTTAAAATAAAGGCAGAGGATAGTGGATCGGTAAGATCTTTTATATGAAGCAAAGTATATGGTGACTATTCATTGTAAGAGTATAAAGAATCCACAAAGATAAGATCTCTACCCTCTGATATTTCTTCCGTCTCAAGGTTGTGAAAAAATATTCTTTCTTCTGAAATTAATTACTGACTGGTGGTACCATCTGGATAATACCAAAACTCATATAAGAATATATTTGCTGTTGATATTTTTTTTCTTGATGCCGGCACTGATGGCAAAAGCATTCTCTTCTGAACAGTAACCCTGACTGTATTTTGTCTGTTTCATTTGTCATTTTAAAAGAAATAAATAAGAGGTGGTAGGTGAAATGTCTTGTCTCCCTCTTGCTTTTATGAACTAAGCAGGAAAGTGAAATTAATTTAAGTCAAATGTGAGAAATCTTTTCAGCCTTAATTTGCCATCTGAGAATGATATGATTTAAACACAATAAATAAAGTGCACAAGGTAGTTCGTGAAGGAGAGAACCAGCAATTTAGATGAGTTTATTCACACTGTGTGAAACACAAAAAGACAATGGTCTATTGCTGTAATACAGCAGAAACGTATTGTGTCTTTCAAATGTCTGAGGTTTTGGAGATTAGCAGTGAATTTCTTCTGCTGAACGAACGGGTCTTGTTGTATTACCACTTAGCACAAAATGCTGCAGAACTTATTTTACCTTTACCTGAGTTGTGTGTGTGGTGTGTGTGTCCATCTGTCTGCCTTTTCCCTTCTGCTTTTGGTCTCCTTCCTTTCCCTCCCTCTCTTCAGTTACTTGGCTCTCTCCAGTATGATTTTTCAGCCCTTTGCCAACCCCTTCATCTTTGCCCTAAGCATCCATGTTTCTCTCAAGCTCCTTAATTTGATTTATAGCTGAAAATGTAAGAGAAATGGACAAGAAATGTTTTCAAATCACACTTGAAGAAAGGAAACAACCTTTCCAAGATGATGGGATTTCAGAGTACTAATGACCTGGAAATATGTATTTAGCTCTTGGTATGGGTGTTCTATAGAAAAAAACATGTACAAAAGGCTTTTTATTGTCACAAAGACATTATTAGAAAAGAAAGGTGAAATCTAGACTACAATATGTAGGTTTTTGTTCGTCTGAGTGCATGCAATTTCTATCAAAACAGTATTCTCTCTACTATGGAAATGAGAAGGATGTTAGGTTTACATGTAGAATTTGGATTAACTGTCACAAGCAGAGAGATTTGTTTTTAATGCACGCATCTGTGTCCAGGAGTTGCAGCTAACCTAAATCTCTTAGGTGCTTTGAAATTCCATTCCTGAAACACAGGTTTTGCTGGAAAGCTTATAAACAGAATCTCAGTGAGAAGAGCAGAGAAGTACCTGATGTCCTCTCATGTGCGTTCCTTTACTTTTTAAATTTTTTGATTACTTTCTGTTAAACTGTCACAGAACAGTGAATTATTACTTGTCGTTTAGCAAGCTCAGATTCCTCTTTGTTATCCTGGTGCATATAAATTGCTATCAATGGCTGTGCTTAATTTTCAAGCTAAGCAAGTGGTTGATACAAAAGGAAGTTGCCTGTGCTTCAATTTGAGTGCCAGTTATGCCTCTCGTTGGCAGTTGAAGCAGAGGTGGCGAATGGTGATGAGATACCTCTGTTATCCAGCAACTCTACTGGTGTGCTCATCTCCCTTTTGGCGGCTTGAGGAGCTCACATGGTAAGGCTGGCCCCAGCAGAGCAGAAACGCAGTGCTGCAGGTTTCTGTCGGCAGAATTCAGTTCATTTATCTTTATGCTTCAGCTCTCATTTCTGAGAGGTAGCATACATTCCCAAGAGTGGGAAGGGTAAAGGGATGCTTTCAGTCTCAGTTTGGCTACAATTTAAGCTTTCTATAAAACAAGGTTTTCCAAGGCCTCACATGATGTCCATCTATCCTCCGCCCTCCTCCCTCCCCCTTTTCTTTTCAGGAAAGAACCAAATGTTTTCAAAGGAATAACCTCCTTCCTGCACGTCTGCAGCCAAAGCATGGTAATAACGAGATAATGTCACAGAGCCAGGAGTGTGATGGGCTCCTGAAAACACTTCAGTCAAAACTAAATGAGAGAAGAAATTATTACCCTCCCATGCTGGCTACGTTGCAAAAAGAAAAAGACACTTTTTGTATTTTGACCTTGTAGCTGCATAGCAGTCAAGGCCCATGGCTTCATATAAATATTGAGCTCTTCTGGGCATGGACACAGTAAGTAAATGCTATTCCTTTAATTAAAAAGAAATATATAAATGTGCTGCATATGTAGCTTTTTTTTTTCTTTTCAAAACTTATTTTTTCACTTAACCTAGATTTAGTGAACAAAGAAAATTCGCCAAAGTTAATGAACTGTTGCTGGTTGCTGTCACTGCGTGCCTGATTGTTTAAAGACAGGAAACTACTTACTTTTACAGGTAAGTTCCCCCTCGCATTTTGAAAAGTAAGAGTCAGGTGCTTTGCCAATGATTTTTAATTTTAGGTGTGTAATTATCCTAAAATCTGACCTGAAGCCCAAAGTTTTAAAAATAGCATATGTATCCTGGTTTGTATTCATAGATTAGAAAGGGAGAATAATCTCTTTTGCTTTTACAATTCCCAGTGAATTCCTGAGCACTTGCTGTCTAAACTGAAACCAAACATAATCAAAGGAAGGTTTTCTAAATAACAGAAACTGAAGTACTGACAGTTGAAAAAAATGGTAATTTAACATTTGCTTCATTGTAAACAACAAAAACAATGTGCATAGGTATTAATATAATATGGAATATTGTAATACATATAATGCTTATGTTGACATAAGAATTGATATTTGCCTTGATGTTTTGCTTATACTTAGAAAGCAGCACCTTTAATTCTTTATAAATTACTTTGTTAATAAGTATTTTTAACATAATTTAATACATTGAGGCCTTTACATAGGTTTCTATAATTTCAAATTTAATTTTAATCAGGGGCTTTTGTTTCTTTTTAGAACTTTCAGTGCAAGTATATATGCTTCTATCATTTCTTCATGCTTTTAATCAAAACAGAAAGGAAAAAAGAGAGTCATTGGATGACACACAAATAATTTCAATTCCTTGTGGAAGTTCCCTTACTTTTTAGTTTCTTTAAAGTACTTTTTGACAGGTGGTCATCAAAAGAAGTTGAATTTCAATTGGACTTTATTAAGAAATTCTGTTAGAACAATTAACAAAATGGATCTAGAGATACAAAGGTTTTGTAGAGCATTACAACCTGATTGAGATTTCAAATTACAAGGTAAAATAAGCAGAAATCTCTTCAGCTGGAGGTTTGTGCTATTTATATTTTAAGTCATTTTATCAAACCACTTTCTGAGTATGTGTAGTACATTGTGGGTTCTCTACTTGAAATCACTGGAAAATAGTTAATTTCCTTAGTGATTAGTACAGTTAATAGCACATATTTTAACTTGTAAGTTTATTTAGGATATTTGTTTACATAATTGGTATATTTTTAAGATTATAGTTCTATAATGCTAATAAAAAATTAGTTTTAAAGCAAGTAAAATGTATTTTAGATGATCCCATGATTTCTACCTGGCTAACTTTAGAATTTGCTTCAACCTATTACCTTGCTATTATTCACCATACAAATATCAAACATACCAAGAAAACGTTCTTGCAAACTGACACTGTACTGCCGATCATGGCCAAGAATTGTTTTGATTTCCAAAACATTACTGTTTTTGGCTGTTTGGCCCTCCATTGTTCTTAAGTACCCATTGGATGAAGTAGTTCAATCTTTGAGGAAGGACATTTGGATACTGAGGTTCTGTATTTGATTCTGCCAGTGAATATTAATATTTAGCTCACATATCATTTTGCAGGTGTAAAACTTAAAAAAAATTATTAAAACTTTTAGTATATAACTTACTGATTTTGGGGAAAAGACCTTTCAGCATGCTCTGCTGAAACTTTTCGCTTCTAGAAAAGGATACACTGATCATGTTAAATAACTGTTGCTCAGCTTACATAATGTCATCAGGGTGCTACAGAATCCCTGAACGAAAAGTGTTTTGTAAGTGTAAAACGTTAATAGAGTATAGCTTATAGAGTTACTGGAATTTAGGGGGTCATTGGGCTCAGTGGAGTTCTAGCAGAGACACTTTTTGTCATGGTTTCTATAGAATGAACTATCACTGGAACCCATCCAAAATGGTAGTATCTGAATATCAAGAGACATTTCAAGGATGCCTAGTGCTATCAGTTTGACCATGCAGTGATTAATGCAGCCTGTTGTACTTGTTCAGTTGCAACATGCAGCAGGCTGAAGTTTACACTATTGATTCACCTCACTCATTGCAGAAGACATATGGGGGAAATATTAATTGTGATGTTATTGCTCATTGTAATGTCCTGTGCAAAGTGAACAAAAGATCTGTTAAGTTTTATTATTACATAAGCTATGTAGTCCGGAGCAGTCCAGATAAATCAGATAAGGGCAATACGTTTATGCTTAAAAATAGGGCAGAAGTTTTATACAAATTTCACAGCACAAATGATTACATTATAAGTTACAGTTTTAGTTTTTCCCTTTATACTGGGTATAAGCTATGGATTTCAAATCTAAGAAGAAAGAAACAGTAAAAACAGTCATTCTGTTGCAGATGATCACATTGTAGGTTTCTTCCTTGCAGGTGCAGTGAGAAATAATGAGACTCAAAAAGAAGGACTGAATTATAAACTTCTTCCTCTCCTTTTCATCTGGCCCACAAAGATCAACATCAGCTGGCTACCACCTGACATGAAACCCCTTCTTATCCTCTGCTGACATGCAGGCTTACTGTGGAACAGCACTGGAGACTAGAAAAGGTCAGTGCTTTTTCTTTTTCCCTGAGGTTGTGTCATTTTTTTCCTCTGCTCAGTGTCACTGTGTGTGTGTCAGCTGGAAGCCTCACGGTGATGTGCTCTCCTAGAAGATTTGACTCTCCACTGTGCAGCAAGTGTAACATCACAGAAAGAGTCAAACTAATGAAACTTGGGAGGGTTTCAGAATTTCCATGAGGCTGTCTGAGTCCTTAGATTGTCGTAACTGTACCTTATCTCAATTATTCCTCCGTCATTAGTATGCAAACTTAGTGTTTCTGGTTATCATTTGTTTTCCAGTAACAAAGGAAATGCCTTCTACAAGAAAATACTTTTAGTGAGCCCTAAAAATTTTATCATGAAGATTTATTTGCTTAAGTACAGTCTGTTTTTCTAGCAATTTGCTTTAATTGTAACAGTAATGAAATTGTTTCATCTGTCTCAAAAATATTACTTAGTTTGGAAAGAAAGCATCAAGAAATGTATTGGTCTGTCTTAATCATAAGAGAAATATACTGCAATCTGGCAGCAAATGGGCAGTTTGATAACTTCACCTTTCTCAGAGCCTGTAGTCTGGTGCAAATGTTACAATAGAAAAAGGTGTTTTTTTTTGTTTTTTTTGTTTTAATCTAGACTTCATTCTTGCAGCTGTAAGAAGACAAAAAAGTAGGTGCTGATGCCCTGATTTATCCCATTCATTTAGGCTGTTAACTTTTTTTTTTTTTTTTTTTTTTTTAATGAATGCCATGATTTGCAGATTATCTTTCAATGCTGACAAATTCCTGGTTCAAATGTTGGATATTTAAAACCATATATTATAGATACTATGTCCAGTCTGGTAGGCAAGTGTTATATTATCCTGCTACAATTTGACTTTTAACTTCTCATTCTCTTGTACCAAGAGAGAATTCATTCTCTTTATCCAGTCCTTTAACATTTCATGCCTTAACTGTGTGTTTTGTTGCCAAGACAACTCTACTGTACAATGTCAGTCTTGCTTCCTTCCATTGCATTATTGCTATTCTGATAACTAAGAAGTGCATCAAATAAATTAAACTTGTCAATCACACCCCAGAAAAGGTATTGAAGGTGTCTCATGTCCATTTCCAGTATCACAGCAGTCTAGGTCAGAATAGTGGTTCTAAACTGTAATCCCTGTTTGTTTGTTTTTTTCTTGATCTTCATTGCTTCCATTTATAAAAGAAGCACTGAGCTTTGTGCGAAATATTTTGTGACTGAAAATAATAACTTTCTTTGGATATTAAAAATGCTGTCACTCTTTTCACTAGCAAATACTTTCTTTTTTTATATTTATTTCTGAACATGGAAGTAAATATATTCAACAGTTTTCAATCTCTAGTGCTTAAACTGTGATGTGAAAACAATTACCTTTCTTGGGTGTCTGGTTCCTAATTTTGAGGACCAGATATAGAACAGGACTTCTCAGTCTTTTAAAAGTTTTGCCCTCCCTATTTCATGTAAAAATTAATTTTGTTTTGTAAGCTGTGTGTCAAAAACTGTAAACATTATTGGTGTCTGGCAGTCCATAGGATGGAAGAACAATTATCCTTTCAAGGAGCTGTTTAACAAGTAGCTGGTCAGTGACTGTGGCTGACATATAACAGTTAAGTATTGAGACATTTTGTTTACAGCAGGAAATGTCAACAATAGCAAATGCATTGTTTCTCTAATACATTGTTGCAGATGATTACTTGGTGCCCTTTTATCTACACTTCATTTGCTCAGTGAAGCATTTATTTGACTTTTGCCATACTTTATGAAGTGAGGAAAATGAAAAAAGATTTTACACATACTCTTTTGCTAAAAATAATATAATTTTAGAAAAATGTAATCTACTGCGAATTATATTTGCTAGTATAAGCCTGATAGCAGGAGGCTTTTGGTGTATTGTTTATAATTCCCAATCTGATGCTGTGCTGAACACAATGTAATTTACTAAAAGTCCATGCAACTCACAGGGGGTAATACAAGGAATTCCAATATTCACATCTGTTGCGCATTCTAAATTGATTTGAACCAATATTATTTGTTTCCATTTTCTTCTGAGGAAAATACAACCCTTAAATAGATTTTTTCTCATGTAAGCAAAACCTGCTGGCTTTTGAAGTTAGATTAAGATGTTTCTGATATGATTTCAAGTAAAAATGGATAAAAGTGATTTTGGAATTCAATAAAAGTCAATGCCCATTATTTTCAAAATAGTGTTGGATTTTACTTGCTGTGATTATGATGTACTATTGCTTACTTTGTATTCTAGCATTCAGGCAGTGAAGTTGTATGTTTGTTTCTGATATGTTATCTTTACTTTAAACAAATAAATTTAGCATAAAACTCTTGAAAAACCATGAGAATTAAATTTGTGACTGTGAGAATTTTGCAAGTTTTTGTTTGTTTGTTTGTTTGTTTGTTTTTGATTTAACCACTGGTGGCAATCTACTTCCTTACAGGTTATAAAACCTTTCCCCAGGTCTGAAAAGCCTGTTGGTAGGTGACATTGGAGATGTTGGCATTGATAATTATTCTGTTTTCTTTTTGTTAATGATTACAAGAAGGCAGCTGGGTAGAATATATATTTTTTTGACATTTAAATATACTGGCTTCTCCACTAGGAACAAATTCTACTTTCCCAATACATCCTGAGTAATTGGTTTGTGTAAGAGTATGACTCTGTAACACAGGTAATGAGAATTTTCCTTTTATAGGCTGGGAAAAGTAGTGAAGTCAGCTCTGGCTGTTATTAAAGCAGCAGGGGTGCAGTAATCCTCAGAGATATGAATTTCTTCCCTGCAGAGAATCTCTTTTCCGTCATTTTTTTCCTGACACTGGGGTTTGTTATTGTGCATGGGCTCAGTAAATCCTCCACTAAGAACAATTCTCAATTAGTTGGAAGACACCAGTTAGGTTCTTCCATAGTCCCGGACGTTAAATGGAGGTAGGGCAAGATTTGAACCAATGTTTTGAACAGAGAAGAACCTAGTATTGTGGCAGTTTGTTCCTCTCATACCACAAAGTACAACTCCAAGCAAAGGTTTTGATATACTCATTATGATTGCTTCTGTTCTGAACAAGTCTGACAAAGCAAGGTAAACACCGGTATATAACCATCCTCTCCCAAGGGAATTGAAGAATTTCTCTTGTCTTTTGGACTTTGAAATTCTCAATGAAAATGCTGCATTAATATCAGTCCGTGACAGTGAATAATATTCCTACTGATCTCCAGAGCCTGTGCAAACCCTGATGCAGGGATTATGCATTCTATTCAAGCCACAGAAAGTTTAGTCTGAAATAAGCTATTTTCTTTTATCAAAGGAGATGATAAGAAATACAATAAATTATGATATAGCTACTATCATAATAAGGAATCGTGCTCCTGGAACCTTTTTTTAAACTAAAAAGTTATATAAAAATCTTCCTCCTCCTAGACTAAACAAACAAATAACAAATTCTGCAAAATAAATAATAACTCTGCAAGTGCTCATGATATACCTGGGAAGAGGAGTTTAGCTTTCCTGCAGCTCAGAGCATATATAAAAATAATCTGAGGCAAGGAGTGGAAAGGTATGTGCAGAAGTTTCAAGACAAGTTATATAAGAGCAAGTGCAGGCTCCCTAATGTAACTGGTATAGCGTCAACACCGGAAGTTAGAAGTTTCCTAATTTACACCGCTAACATGGTTAAGTATATCATGTGTAAAGGAATGAAAAGTTTCTTTCTGTTATCTCTCTTGTTGTCCGCTCTCCTTGTGGAGGAAGAGGTGCTCTTCATGGGGGATTTGTGCACATACCTGGGAACCACAGACTGATCTCAATATTTCATTGCGTAAGGATATAGGTCATTCCAGGGGATCTTTAACAATAGGATTAGGCAGTATTTAACTCCCAGAATATGCAGAGGTATGTTGTAGAAGATATTTGTCTGTCTTTAGGAGCTATTTGAGATGCTGAAAGAATTGAGACAATCTGATGTGAAATGCATTTTAATACTATATTGGTTCTACTGAAATTTTGTCCTATTTTTGCAGATCTGTGTTTTTGAAGAAATGTATTAATTTATCTTTAAATTTTAATCTAGCAATAAGGCTGAACCAGAGAAAGCTGTGAAACTGGAAAACATTCCGTTCATATGTATGTGATCCATAAAACTGTGGCTCTGAATCATTCTTGTATCACTTCAGATAGCTTAAGAATATTGAAAAGCTGCCCATGTAGTATCTAATTTCTTACACTAAACAGTGGCAAGTTGCAGGCACATGTACAGGAACTTAATTGTCTATACTGTTAAACAGTTCTATTGATCCCCCATACAGCCTTGACTTCACCCGCCCAGACAAATCCTAGACATAGATTGAAAGCTAACTTGAGCTAGCGTTCCCAACAGGCTTATTAGGTGTGGCCAACTCAGTGCTGGGGATTTACTAATTTGCATATGGACTGTTCCATGTGAGTTGGCCCCAGCGCCAGAGACCACCTCAGAGTATTTTTAATTTACTAGTGCAAATGTAACCAAAGAGTAACTGGGACCATTTTGGGAACCTTATATTACCAGGTGTTTTTTCTGGAAGAAGCGTCTTCCTGTGGCCAGTGCTAGTCAGGTAACTCTCTGACATGTAATGAGGTCCTGGGGAGAATGCCGGATTCCAAAAAGATCCTGAGGGAGCATTTAAAAATGAACTAATGAAAGATATGATTGTACATATTTTAGTGATTACCTTTACTGATGTTATGTACAAATTATGACCTATTTTGATACATTCTTTATACCACAGGCTAATCTGAATCAACGTTCTTTACCTAGTGACTTATTAAATCCTTATGTTTTTGCATGGTTTTGTCCATTTTTAGAAACAAATTCAAATAGAACCTTTTAAAGGCATCACTATTTGATTTTTTCTTTTCACATGTGTTTTGATTCTGTTTTAAATATATACCTTTGGTGTTCTGTGTACCTGTAAACTCCCCATTCATTACAGCTGAAGTTCTGTTTGCAGTCACTTGTGTTTTATAGTCATGCCCATAATAAGAAAGAAAACATTTTTCCTGATGAGATTCTGTAATTAAGATTTCAGTCTGTTTAAGTATTTCTTTTTACATCACACATCACGAAGCTACTCTGAAATCATTATTTTCTATGACACTTCTTTTGTCATAAATGCTTGAATTATTGAAAATAGACCTTTTCTTAGGAATGCACCAGCTTTGAAAAAAAAAAATCTCAAAAAAGATATTTCTGGATCAGATTTTGAGGTCAAAGATCAAACAGGCAAAACAGAAGAAAAAGGTGCTCCCTAAAATGACACATAATCTGACACCTAAGGCATTTTACCTGTGATGTAGGAAAATGGCACAGTGAGGACTTGAATAAGGTCGCTCACATCCACTTGCAAATATCTTTTTTGCTTGTAAAAGGATGATTTTTTTTTTTGATGCTTTCATCTGAGTGATGATAGAAGAATTTCTGAAATTTCAAGAAGTCTCTTGAAATGAAAAAGCAGTTTTCTTCTAGCTTTAATCATTACATAATCTGTTAAAGGCACTGTAGTTCAATGATCTATCACTACAGGAGTTATAAGGTATGTTTTTTAATCAGGTTTAGAATAGAAAATTGTTACATTCTGTGCAAGTTCATGCTTTTCACAGTCAGGAAAACAGTTTTATTATTAAAATGACAACTAATAGCCACTTTTATATTACATTGAGATACTTGTGTCCTACCTCTGTCTTAGTAGTAGAGAACCTGGGCTGGGCTCTGTCGTTTCTATCCTACATCATTAGCTGCAGTGGGCGCTGTGGAGGCCTTTGTGTTTGACTGAAGTAGGTGCAGGTGATAATCAAGCACATTACCAAAGTGGAATACTTAAACCAGTATCTTTAGGATGCAATCCATAGTACTAGAGCTTCCTCCTTGGAATGAAGGTTGAGCTGGTGTGTGTTGTCCCAGAATATAGCGACGGTTTGGAAAATAACTGAAGATGTGAGATCCAGTAAAAGTGATAATTACATCCTCTCTATAGCTTTCTAAGGCGCTCTAGCCATAAGTGAAATAAAACTGTCAGAAGCATAGAGTGAGCAACTGGTAGTGCCTTGCAGATGCGTGCCTTATCCTCAAATCCGTTCTTCAGGTAAATCAAACACCAAAACATATTCTCCATTTAAAGTGGCATAGGTGGACTTTCTGTGAAAATATTGAGACCAAGCTGTGTTAGAGAAACCTACTATAAAGAAAAACTTCTTTCACTTGGTTTGTTAGAGGGATTGTTTTAATTTCGGTTTGTTTCTCCTTTATCTGGGGAAATTCTTCATTGAGTGCCAGACTGAGACAAAGAATTGACTTCCCTTTCCTACAGGAAAAAATTTTTGGGACAAACATTCCCCATTGCTATTGAAGAAGAACTTTATGGGATACCTCAACTATACATGTATACTACTAACAAAAATAAAGGATTTAGTATTGCACTCTTCTGTTTTTCAGTTGACATCATTAAGAGACAGTGGAACTATCTTACTAGTATTAATCTTCAAAGCTTTTTCATCTATCTCTTCTTTTCCTAGAGTAGGTTTTCAGAAAAATTTTCTGTCTATTCCTTGCATGAAGTAGCCATGAGCAGACTTTTTTAGTCAGTGTGACTAAGAGAAAATCCCTGGAGATCTCCCTCAGAGCTCTGAACCCTGGAATACACTGTCTCAAGACCTAAAATACTTCCTTTGAAGATTACATCATGACATGCTATATCAAGAGAAGCATATATTCATGCCTGCCGGAATTGCCATATTTGAGTGTACTGAGAATTTGCTAAATAACGCTCTTTGGCCTTGCTTTGTTAGCTAGACCTTTGTGCTAATTAAAACCTTCATATGTGTGATTTCCTTTCCCTGTACTTTTACTTTATTCCCCACTGGGGTCAAATTTTTGAACTTGTTCTCTTTGCATTTAAAAATAGTTCTGAATTTTTAGTTGAAATTCCCCAGACAAAATTGTAGCCATCTCAGTTCCTACTATGAATATAACATTTTTCATTGATTTGAAGATCTTTCCACTTTGCCTCTGCTAATAGCACTGTTCAGGCAGTGTCCTAATCTTCAGTCTGGCAATATTTGCTGAAGCTGACTATACGCTATGCTGTCTGCCAGGGTAATTTTTTTGCTGTAGTGATTTAGGAAATGGATGGAGGAGGAAGAACTTGATTTTTCTTGCGCAGCAGAGATTAACTAGGCTGTAATCCAAATCTAACCTGATAACTGCTGTGTCAAAGTAAAAAAACTAAAATTTGTTTAAAGAGTAAAAGATGTGACCTTGTCCTTATCTGTAGCAATGTAGATTACAGAGAACAGCTTCTTTTTAATAAGGGATTTAATAAATACTGTTTCGGCAGTTTTCTAAGGTATTCTTATTAGAGGCAAAGAGTGTCAAAGGGACAACTCTGATTCAATCCTCTGTTTGGACTGAACCCCTCTAACAGGGTTAACAGGCTACAAGATGCTGCTTGCATATGCACATCTCCGTCCATTTTGTCAGTCCTGATCCAGAGAGCGCATAGTGGAGATGTGCCTGAGGTCTGAGATAAACTTGTCAAAGGTGCAGAGTCGCTTCAGAGCTTCACTTCCTTTAGGTTTCACTGTTAGGCACCTGAATGATTTGTGTGTGCTTTAGTAGAAGTTGTAGGGATGTAACATCTTTAAAAATTTAAGTTATTACCTTCAGCACTGTGGCCAGTTTGGCGCTACACACACATCAAAAATAGTTCTCCTGTCTTAACAGTATTTGTTTGTTATTGAATGGGATAACATCTAAGTTCATGACCAGTCTCCAAAACTTTCCAAGGTCCTTAGCATCAGCAAATCTAATAACATGTTGCTGTTGGAGGGATGTTGGTTGTTGATGTTGCATGGTATTTTTTATGTGAAAAAGTTCTGGCTGTATAAATTTATAATCATTTGTTGGGGGAGTTCATCAGTAAATTTAATAGATACGTTTTTAATAGTTACAGAAATTATGGCTTTTTATTGTTCAGCATTTGATTAAGTATCCATAGATTTTTCTTTTTAATGAGTTAAACTCTTGTCAGTTTAATTTGTATCTCCAAATTTTAATGAAGCAAAACACCTCTGGAAAATATTAAAATAATTAACAAGTCCTGATATTTGAAAGAAGGTAATTTAAATTATTAACCATGTTCCAGATCTTCTGTTTCCAAATTATGCTGGGTAACACTGCTCCTAAAAATGCTTCATATCTCTAAAGAGAATCAAATTGTTTTATAACTGAACTGCATTTTGAAGGATTCAGTTAGCTGAAAACACGCCTTTTCTAATAAATGTCCTGCTATAGAGTGAGTGTAAAGAAGTGAGCATGAAAAAGGGGGATATTGAGGCATAGCTTTTTTTCCTTACCTGTTCTTAAAAGCTTGTCCCAGAGCTTATGCATAAGAAGTACTCCAAGAGTTTTTGAGTAGAGAACATTTGACTGACATTAGCCAGTTCAAAAATGACCCTCCCAGGGGCTTTAAAGGAAGTCTCGTAGTGATTTACAGAATGGACTGTCCTGTTTCACAGAATGGTAGAATGGCTGAGGTGGGAAGGCACCTCTGGAGATGGTCTAGTCCAGCCCCCTGCTCCCTTTGAAAGAGGACATTGCTATGACAGCACTGCAGTTTGGGGGTTTAAGCCCGTTTTGTAATATTGGGTTAGGATTGTAGAAATCCAGATTATTGTCTGAATAATCTTAAACCTTGAGAGGAGCGACAAGATGGTGTGTAAACAAAACAAGACAATGAAAAGGGAGACCTGGACCTTTTTAAATATTTGCTCCACACGATTCCTTTTTCCCCCAAGTGACAAATGCAGGAAAGGAAATTAACACTGGTTAATCAGTAAGAGGCTCAGGATCCCAGAGCAGCCTTTTCCTGTGGGGCAGTAACTGGGGCTGGTTTTGCACAATATTTCACTGCGTTGTTTACTGATGGAACTCATGCAAAGGGTAAGGATGAATAAAATCATTTATGTCCTATCAACGTAACAAGGCAAAGGCTGGCAAAAGAAGCTATTGAAACTGTAAGGAGAGACGTTTTAACTTTATTGAGAGCTCTTTCCTCAGTTGTATGCTCCTAGGTTGGCATGATTAGAGATTGCAAATAAGAACAATTTCAATTTGTTTACTGTAGTTTCTTAGATTCTAACCTTGCTTTTTTTGTGATGGTATTATTCACCCTAATAAATGGTGTTAGTTTTAGTAGAAAATTTGTTGTCTTTATTATGATGAGCAGCACTACTTCATGTAGATTACCTGCCGCATATGCAGATTTGGCTTAGACTGTTTTTCAAAGCTTAATTTCTTCTTCAGTATTAATTACAATAAAATAACTTAAATGGATTTCAGATTGAACTGCTGCTGCTATTTTGAGCTTAATTCCGTTGTCAGTTGTGCAAAGTGTTGCCAAATGTTAACAGCTGAGGCAGAATTTTTCTTTGGCAGGTGTTGATGTATTGAATGAATCAAAATCTTGGGGAAAAATAGCAAGTATTTATAGACTATCAGAATGAATGGTTAAAAGGAGGGAAGGAGTGGCAATTAAAATGTACACTGACAATCACAGTTTTTCATGTACACTCAAAATCGTATTTTTTTCATTTCATAGTTGTTTTTTATTTGATAGATGTTTCATTTCAAAGCTGTGCCAGCTTTATGTTTTTTTCAGTTTTTGTGTTTATTATACATAAAGCAAATTTAGGAAAGCCAAGACTTTCAATACAATACTGAATGGTCAGTAAGGGTTAGAAGACTTTCCTGGTACAAATACTAACTTGTACAAAGAATTCCCCTTACTCTCATTCAAAGCCTCTTTTTTCTAATTCTCTCATCAAGGAATTATGCCTAAATATGTGCATTTGACTCTAGATGAGGTCTAGCGAAAAAAGGTTATTTAAATTTCTTTTCATTGATTTCTAATGTTTTGAAATACGGTAAAATCAGGGCTRTAGCCCTGATATCTTGCAGGGAATGTCTTTTTCCTCCTAAATTTATTTATTGCTATTCAACAATGTTTGTTATTGCAGAAACACTGCGAGTGAGGCCTTAGCCTCATAATTGTCCTGCACAGGTGCTGCAGTGCTGTAAATTTCTTGGTTTGGGTATCAGATGATAGAGGTACTAGAATTTTTTTGAAGACTGTTTCACTTGGGTCTCTAGTGTCCTTGTCAAACCCCAGCCTGGATAATGATATTAAGTCAGTGCATTTTTTTTCTTTTGTTGATGGTACTGCCTATTGCTGGAAACTTGCCAAATGTAAATGCAGTTTACTGTTGGTGTTTGCAAACAGTTTGGTTCTGTGTGAAAGACATTAAATGCATTCTGGATCACTTGCTCTTCCTCTTTTGGTAGGCAGGCATGGAGGAAAATTTTGGAACATGAACTTAAGATGTAAAATGAAAAGTAGAAGGTTACCTATATAGACAATGACAGTTAGTTCAGGTGGTACCTAAAGCGTTGAAAGGTATATTTAGCAATATCTGTCAGAGTGATGAGGGAGAATGCTTTTCCCCTCTGCACATCTGTCACTTATGACCCAATACGCTTGGGGAATACACTGCACATTAACATCTAACTTTCATTATGCCCCCTCAATGCTGGATAGTTTCACATTCAAAAATTCACCCTATCATTGAAAATCAAAATCTTCATCTTCTAGCATTTTACTGTACTTTCCAAACTTAATGGAGAGTCTCAGTGAGCTCCTGTGTTTGGTGTGTCTCTGTAAATTTAACATCTGAAGTAAAATCAGCAACAATGAGTGACTCTTGGTTCCTTTAAATGAGCCATAGGAACGGGTAAGAGTGGCTGAACCATTTACACTGTTGTGATTGCACCCCTTCTTTTAGGAAGTTTGTGAACTTCAGTTCCGTACCAGTGGCCTATATCAGTGAGCTGGAGAGATGAGACTAGTAAAGCTTAGAGCATGATTGCTCTAAAATGACAAACCATGCATAGAGCTTTTAGGTGTAGGTTTTCTTGTGTTCAGCTATAGTTGTGGAAGCCTTGTCATGTGAGACAAGGCTCTCAAAACTCTTCTGAGTGTACCGTAGCAAAATCATCTTTATGCCTGTCCGTGAGATGTAAGCAAAATATGCTTCTTTAAGAACTCTCCCCCTTTTCAGGAGCAGAATACAAAATACAAAGAAATGATAATAAAGTGTTTCAATTTCTGTAACTATGATGCAGTCTCTGTCAAGGCTACAGAGATTTTGGTATAGGCTCCAAGATGTCCCACTATAAAATACAAGGTCAAATCTTGCATGTTGTATTTGATCAAAACTTCCTAGATTAGTGGTTGTGTTTCTTGGCTAGGACTCAGAATTGGGACACATGCATGGATGTGATTTATTTATGCAGATATTTCTGCTGAACAGAAGCCGTAAGTTACCTATTCTGTTACAATGTTCTGACTTCTGTATTTGCATGGCTCTGTCTCTAGAGGCTATTTTGTAGCCAGGCAAGGAGGTTTGCCCTCAGAACTAGATGATCAAAGTGCTATGTCAGCTTTTTGTACTTGAAAAAACAATCTGAAAATCTTCCAAAAGTATGCTCCATTGTGTGTTTTCTGTCTTCCTTGATTTTGCTTTCCCATTGGAGCGTGTATATAACCTGCTTAGGATTTTTCTGAAGCTGACTCTGATATGATGGAAGATCCGCCCGATTCCTAAAGTTTTGAACTTTCTTGAATGAACAAAGGCATAAACCTTTCTTACCAGTGAAATATAAATGATCATCTCAAAACCTCAGGGGCTGCTATCCTTTCCTAAAGTAAGGGAAGGTTTGCAAATTTGGGGCAAAAAACAGCAATAGGGGAAATACATTTTCCTGCTCTTTAGGCCATTTAAATTTATGTATGTGCAACCTTTTCCCCTTGCTATGAATTCTGGTGCCTCTCTAATTGCACAAAAGAGGCAGAATATTTTTCTGCTCTGATCTTAGGAAGTGCATCCTGATGAGGTTGATTAGACACTGATTTTCAATAATGCTAGTGTTATCTCTTTACAAATTTTACTGTTCACTGTAAACTGCAAACACTACTTCAGGATACTAAAATCAGACATGCCAATTGAACTACTCATTGAGAAGTTTGGCTTAGCAAAATCTCAGCTGAATCGCCTAAAATTTCAACATATTTTGTCCAGAGGCTTTTGTAAATTACTACATGAAAATGAATATGCTCAATTTTAAAGCACTTTTAATTGAGAAATGAGTTATGCACTACATTAACACTGCTTAACTTTATATGTTGATTTCTAACCTCAATGCCATGATTGCAAAATGTGAAACTTTGGTAATTTTTTATAACAAAAGCATTACTTCTCAATAGCAAAAAGGACATAGAAGAATCACCTTTCATCCACAGTGTTTAGAAAGAAAGACTTTTAAAGTAAGATGTATGATTATCTAAGGTGAAAACCATTTAACTTTTGTTTTGTATAAGACATCTAAAATATTCATTTGGTGCCAGAAATGCTATGTAGTGGAAACATCAAAGGGAGCAGGGCTCATTAGGAGAACTCTCGTGACTTTGACGCATGCCTCCAACGTGATGAGAAACTCTTGGAGCAGTGTGTAGGGATTTATCAACATGAGTCCTAGAAATATCAGAGAGCTGCACAGTTCAATCACTGCAAACTATTTTCAAATTCCCCTGTGTATTTGGAGAAGTTTATTTGGGATGGAAATACAGTTACAGCAAACATTTGGATAACACTTTCTGTCAGTCACTTTGTGACGCTATTGTCCGACAAGCTACCTTCTTGTTTCTGATATCAAATATCTCTGATGTTGGGTATGTCAAAGGTAACTACCAAATGGCTCAGTGCTAAGAGTGTATGTGCTGGTGTAATTAACTGTCTTCGATTCCAGATTGGAATGCAGATTTACATGTATAGAGGTGTATTTAAATAATTATAGAACATTATTCTTACTGCTGTGTTTTGAGAAGTTCTCCTAAGGAAGTAGGAAAAGTAATGTTTAGTTTGGATAAATTATTGCAAACTGTACTGTTTTGCTAAGGTTGTCTGGTCTTTATTGTGTTAAATTCTGAGCACCTAATTCTTTTTCATTACATACTTGTCAGGTATGGGAGAGTCCTATTATCTCCATTTTAAAGACAAAAATGAAGGAATAAAAGGATTAAGAATGACTTTTTTTTAAAGGGACACAGTTTAATATTCACAAGTGGCTTAAGTAGACCTTGATGATTGATGAATTTGCCYCCCCCCCCCCCAAAAAAAAAAAAAACAATTTGAGACTAATGAGACTAGCAGTATAAACAGCTCATTCTGAATGGGTGAACTGAACTACTCCTTCATATCAGGGAGGTTTATGCTCTCTGTCTGTTGTGCACTTTTGTAGCTTCTCTTTGACTTGCCACGTCTCACTCTTGGAGTTGGGGAGTTGAAACAAAGACACCGTGCTGTACCGCGTAGACCTGAGCTTCCAGAGCTGTAACTGGGGAGAAGGAGACACAAAGCAAATAGGAATGGTGTTAGCCGCTAAGTTGTAGAATAGGGAAGCTTTCATAGATACCATGTTGTTACTAGCACTGAAGTCCCTTGTGAACGTGGCTTTTTGTTCTCTGATTTCTCTTCACTTTTAGTTTGTTTTTAAAAAAAGGTTAAACTCCTCCAACCTGAACCAAAAATATTTGTTTTGGATTGAATATTTCATTTGATACAAGAATTTGTTTGTCAGCCTTCATGCCCTCTCCCAGTGCGTTGCCTTAGGTTAACCTCACACAAGAATTGAGCACCTAAGGAACCAAACTATGAAAAATCAATTATTTGCACAGCTCTGTTGAAAGTCACTGAGAAAGTCAACAATACAGAACATTTAATTATCTAAATCACATATGAAAATGGGAACCATGGGAATTTTTGAAGACATAATAGACTTTGAAGCTCAGACTGTTTAAAGAACTTTATCAGAGTGACACTCAGCACTGCCATACCTAGCTTTTGTATGCCAGTTCCTGGGAGTAAACCCCACACATGCAAGTTAGGTGTTCCTGTGAAACACAGCAAAGAGAATTTGATAACCGGGAATGGAACTCAGAACAAAGAACGGGCTGACAGGAAAAATTGCCTGCCTAGCATTAGAAAATGCTAAGTGGGATATATCTGAAATCTCACCACTCTGAGATGCCTCCCTGTAGCCCTGATTTAGGTTACAATCGAAATGAGGTGCAGGCTTTGAAATTGCCTTCTGGAATTGGTCCCCTCACTCATCCATTGGGCAAGGGGATTATCTGACACTTTTATCTGAAACTGTAGATGTGACAAGGTTTTGAAGGAGGTGCTGATGCCCAATATTATATATATTTTTGTGGTGGCTATAGCAATTGGCAAGAAGTGGAATACTGAAGATTTGAAGGGTTCAAACTTATGAACTCTATTTTAAATACTAAGTTAGAGGGGAGGTTGAGAGATGTTACGTCCTTGACCCTTTCTGTTGAGGTTTGCCACTGTGCAGTCATTCTCTATGCATCGCCTAGTAGATCAACCTTTTGAAAGACTTAATGTGTGCACACTTGATGTGATGGTTTTAAATTGCTGTATACAAGGTGGTGTTGCTTCTGTGCAAAAACAATAGCAGAATGTTAAGAGCCTTCAAGATCTTACTGACCAAAACTATGGACCTTCATGTATTAGTGTGGTTAGAGGAGGATTTCTTATGTTGCATTCCTGGATTTAGGCTCCTACCATATAGTTTTGGTCAAATTTAGGTGCCTGCATATTTTGTAGCTCTTGCCTTTGCTCCCACTGAAAGCCACAGACTATCTTTTTTGCCTTTTAAAATTACACTTAGACTGTATGGGCCCCATCCAGAATTGCATAGGAAGCCTGAGGCAGAACAGTTAAATGCAGGGTTAATCCAGGCTAGGAACCTGTTAAGCTGTCTTTCTTGTTATATTGAGAATGGTCACATGCTAAAATGGGGTAATGGATCTCTCAGGTCTCATGTGCTAATTTCAGGACAGTGAAACAGTTATATTTACATGTGGTGACTCTCAAACCACTCAGAAGTAGTGGCTGTTCTGTGTTTGAATGTGTGCCTGAAAAACCTAAAACTTTTAGGAAATATACTACAATGGCCAGTAAGTCAGCCTGAAAAAATATGTGTACTGGGAGATTGTTTGCAGTCAGTTCTCCAGGAGAAAGGCTTTGAATAATGAGTCTCTGGGCTACACTCAGCACAGAAGCAACTGAAGGAGACTTTTCAGCAAATGAGCTGTCAGCTTCAAGATGTGACTTTGAACTATAGTACTGCTGTTAGTATTAAAGAATGCCCTTGCCAGCTTTTGTTCTTAGGCCTTTTGACCTGTAATAACATCACTCACCAATCAACATTTCCACAAATGCAAGAATAAATGATTCCCTTTACTACCATATACTTCTACTATACTCCCACTGCTCAGTAGCAAATTAAATCTGGATTTGACTGTTCATTCTGAGGGCAGTGCCTGATCACTGAGACACGAGGCTTTGCTTGCAGAAAAAACAGCAAGCCACAGCTTCTGCTTCTGCAGACGATACAAAACTGGGAGGAGTGGCTGATACACCAGATGGGTGCGCTGCCATTCACAGGGACCTTGATGGGCTGGAGAAATGGGCAGAGAAGAACCTCAAGAAGTTCAGGAAAGGGAAATGCAGAGTGCTGCCCCTGGGGAGGAATAACCCCCTGCACCAGTACAGGCTGGGGCTGCCYGGCTGGAGAGCAGCTCTGCAGAGTAGGACCTGGGGGTCCTGTTGCACAAGTTGACCATGAGCCAGCAATGTGCCCTGGTGGCAAAGGCAGCCAGCAGCCTCCTGGGCTGCGTTAGGCAGTGTTGCCAGCAGGTCAAGGGAGGTGATCCTTCCCCTCTGCTCAGCACTGGTGAGGCCTCACCTGGAGGGCTGGGTCCAGTGATGGGCTCCCCAGGACAAGAGAGACATGGACCTGCTGGAGTGAGTCCAGTGAAAGGCCATGAAGATGTTTTAGGGATTAAGTGTCTGACATATGAGGAGAGGCTGAGAGAGGTGAGATTGTTTAGTCTTGAGAAGGCTTGAGGGGAGCTCGCTGTTGTGTAGAAACACCTGATGGGGTGGAATAAAGAAGATGGAGCCAGGCTCTTCTCAGTGGTGCCCAGTGACAGGACACAGGCAATGGGCACAAATTGAAATGCAGAAAATACCTTTTAAATATAAGAAAACCCTTTTTTACTCTGAGGATGGTCAGACACTGGCACAGGCTGCCCAGGGAGGCGTGGAGTCTCCATCCTTTGAGATGCTCAAAACCTGACTGGACACAGCCCTGAGCAGCCTGCTGCAACTGGCCCTGCTCTGAGCAAGGGGCTGGACTAGACAATCTCCAGAGGTCCCTGCTATCCTCATCGATTTTGTGATTCTGTGAAAAAAGGTCTGCAGACCCTTTGCTGAAGGTACCACACATTGTAATGACTGAAAAAGTGGGGTGAGGTTTGCTTATGGAGAGGTAACTCATTAACTTTAGGGGTGCTGAGGTAGTGTCCAACTGTTGTGACAGGAACTCAAAGGTTTTGTTGGGAATAAATGTGATATACATTGTCAGCAACATAAACCTGGACATTTTTGTATTATGTTTATGTATATCAAAAGTGGTCTGGGTTACTACTTCCTCAAATCCTGTTAAGTTAAATGGTTCTTACTTAAAATGAATAGTCCTGTTTTTCTTTGCAAATTCTATTAAGGAGGGTTAGGCTAGAATAATGGTTGGAAATAATAGTCAAAAGCTCCTACCTACAAGAAGCCTTCATCTGTAAAAGGGACTCTGCCTTCTGAATGTGGTGTTAGAGTACTCTGATGTCAGAATTCCTAAGTTTTGAATGTTCTGTGAAACTGAAATTCTTTCTGCTTGTGTCCATTAAACATTTTTTGGCAATTCTTCCTTATGCAATTAGAAGTCTACTTCTAGTGGCTTTGTAAATCTTAACTTTGTGATCAGGCATGATCATTACATATATATTGCCTATTGTTTTACAAGTTCAGTGTGGAATTATTTGCCTGTCCTGAATTATGGTGTATCTTTGTCATATAGGGCTAAACAGTTGCTGTAACTCAATTTATAGAAAACAGTGCTTAATTAGTAGACATCCTTCTTCCCCTGTTGAATCTGTGCAGCCTTATTGTTAGTTTGGGCTCTGTTTGGGTAAAAGCTGCTAAGTAAATGCAAAAGCATCATTATTCCGGAAGATGATTGCTTACCTGCTG
Source organism: Apteryx rowi (assembly GCF_003343035.1). Taxonomy (NCBI): domain Eukaryota; kingdom Metazoa; phylum Chordata; class Aves; order Apterygiformes; family Apterygidae; genus Apteryx; species Apteryx rowi. The sequence goes on from NW_020451016.1 coordinate 1,524,005, forward strand.
GATTCAAACTTCCTGTGTGTTTTTCTACTTAAAACAGAAAACAAACAACTTCCGTAAAACCTTGTGAATGTCAACAGTTCTGTGGAGTTAACTTTTCTGTTTCTGAGAAGATGATGGGATTCACTTTCTAAAAGCCAAGCAGAATGTAATCATCTTCCTATATTACAAAGCTGGTGCCAGGTCTCTGTGGATACTCAGATTGTGACTTCTGTAGAAAGCGAAAACTCACCTTTAGCTAGAGAGAACTGTAAGACTTTCCTGGCTGTGTGATTTATTTCAAGAGATGGGTATTAATTAGCCTTTTACCAACCATTTATATCAGATATTTGCCACAGATAATTTAAATACATTTCATAGTAATTCTTGCAGTAACTACTTGGGATGAACATCATGAACAAGCCCTGTGAAGTCACTAATGTTTACACACACACAAGGAGGAATCCTGGGAGACTGACAGCACCTGTCACAGCTAAGCAGCTCAAAAAAGCTTTATGCAGCTGCATAGTTCTAAGGTGCCTTGGAACAGCTGGGGTGACACAGAAAAGTTACCTCGGAAACTGAAGATGCAAGTTCACGCATCTTCTGTTGCTTTCCAACAAGTGACTAATGGGAGCTGAGGTCTCAATACTGTTATAATATGCTGTCATTTCAAATGCTGTTCCAGACTGAATGGCTGCCACACATGTAAAATACCCTTAGAATTTCATGTCTGGCATTATAACAGGTCCTTCCTATGTCACACCCTGTAGGTCAGGGGAGAGCTATTAAATCATACCTGAAATGCAAAATTTTGGAACTTAATACACCTCCTGAAAGATGTTGAAATCTGGAAAGTATTTGGCCAGCTGTTAATTTAGCCTTCTGAATCCATTCAGAAACAGGTAAATACTGTGTTGTTTTGGTGGAACAGTTCATTTTTGTGCACATGCAATAGCCTGCTGCAGCCATTGCCTTAGGAGGAATAAAATAGATTCAGAACCTCAGATGGATTAGTCTTTGGTTATCCTTTAGTGTTGTTTGGAACATAACATATATGTGGTATAAGCAGGTGAAAATCAATAKAAATTAGAGGAAATTATTTTAGCTTTTTTTAAACACTGAATTTTAATTTGAAATATGCAAACTATTTCTCTTATGTATTGTCCACCAAGAGGATATTTCTCTAGCTTAATTCAATTACCTATTACAAAAATTCTTAATCCAGCTCAGCTTTCCTGTGATGCCTCTTATAACCACACTAGTTATTGAATATGGCCAGCTGTCAAGATACTAGACCATTTTCTGCTCTCAGGGAGATTTACTTTAGTTCCTTAGTTTTGCAGCTGGAATCATACTCAGAATCACTAGATCAAATGGAAGGTCCTTAACGTAAGCAAAGGTCCATCATAAACAAAGGAAATGCTATAGTTCATGCTGATCTATAAGTGATACCGTATAATTTTGATGAAATTGCTGTATTTTCTGTGTTTTCTAATTCTCTCAGTTGCTCATGCATACTATAAAATAATAAGTCATTTTTGAAATTTGCCTGTGTCTCCATGTTTCAGTGACATCAAGGTCTGACCAGAGGCAGTGCAGAAAATACTGAACTAAGAGAAGGAAAATGTGAACAGCAGTAGAAAATTCTTTTATCAAAGACATATATGTATGTGGGAAATAATTCTGACAGTACCAAATCCTCTTGCTGCTTCTCATTTCATGCTTAGTGAAATATTTTAGCTTGTTGCGAAAAAATACATCATATTGTTTCCAACAATCATACCAGTGACTTGTGGATGTCTTGCTAAAGGATAGTGCTCCTTGGAATGTTTTCTATGTGTCTTTATCACTTGTTGGATCACACAAGGAGCTCCACACAGATACAAAGCAAGGCCTTGCAGAAAACCTAAGTACATGATGGGAAAGAAAATACAAAGAAAATGCAAGATGTTTTGTACAAAATGTGCACATACAGATTTGAAAAATGTGTTCTCTATAGGATGACTACAATTAGTTTACCAGCTTTCTAATTCAAACTTTTCTTTAGGTTTGTGTGAGGAACATTATATCCATTTCTTAAATCGGCAGTAATACTGTTCTGTATTTGAAGTGCTGCTATATTATAAATGTTTCTAATCATGTCTTCAGATGGTGTTTCAACTTGATCTGATTTGGTCATTACAATGGGAAATCAAACAGAATTATGAAGACCAGAGTCACTTAAAAAATACCCTTGTCCATATGGCATATTCAGATACTGTAGTAATGACTTGGTGGAGTGATAGATGTCTAAATTGTTAAGCATACTTAGGTAAAACAATATCTTTTGCTGAGAGAAACATTCTTTCTCTGAAGCTGTCTTGCATTGTGCATTATCCAAGGAATATAATAGAAACTGGAAAAAAGCTATTAAGTCAATCCAGGCCATCATTCCACTGAGGCACTATTGTGTGCTGCATTGAAGTTTTTAGCTCTAATTGGAGCTAGTTTTCAATTTCTCGTACAATGAGGTTTCAGCTACATCCCTTGGGAGATTATTTCACAGTACAATAACTCTGCTGAGATGTTTTCCTGATATCCGGCCTAAATCTTCCCTCCTAATTTCAACCCATTGTTTGCTGTTATAGCCCTAGGTATCACACTGAAGAATTCCCCTTCTTCCTAAGTGAYTAGTTTGTCAAATATTTCTGGACAGTTATGTCCACACTTGCTTCAGTTGTTGCTTTGTTAGTATCTAGCCTTAATATTTCTATGTAGATTAATGCTCAGTCACCTTAATCTTTCTGTGTTAGATTTCTTCTTGCTGTGTTTTTTTTTTTTCTTTCCTCATTTGTCTGTAATATGTTTTTAATAGCTCCTGAGCTCAGTAGCCAGGCTCTGGATGCAGTAGACTTATATAGAGCACATTACAGAACCTGACTGATGAGGTGTCTTGCACCACTCGGAGCTGTCCAGAGGTGCACTTTCTTTATTTTTGTTGTCCTGCCGCATTGCCTTTTAATTTGCACTGCATATACACTCTTTCTTCTAAGTTTATTTTTCTGAAGCCCACTGCTTTCCAAATCTTTCTTCCCTATTGTATTTCTGGGTTTCTTTTTATTAGAAAATTCAGGAAATATATGAACAAACAACACAGCTATTTGTCAGATTTTGTCCTTTTCAGTTTTTATGATGTCTTGGTGTAACACAGATGAATAAGTTAACCTCTGTCACTTTATTCTATTCTTCAGTATTGCTAAAAGATTGTTTCAGATTCTAACCTCAGTGAAGATAGTAAATAAAATAGCCTTCTCCTCGTTCTGATGTGTTACTAGTTCATAAAATGAGTACTATATGGTAATGAATACAGTCTAGAAAATAGCAGTGAGGCTGCTACTTTTTTATCTTTCTAAATAATTTCCCTCTAGGAAATTGTGGCTTTTGACAAAATAGGAATACAATTGATTCTGTGAATGGAATTTATAGAAGTCTGACATCCCTTCTGATTCCATATAAAATGACTTTTTAGGACTTTTTTTGAGTCTTGCAATATTTTTTCCACTTGCTGGAGGCATTTGACTGTGTAAAACTCTCAGCTTTCATTTTTAAAAGAATTACCCTTTCACGCTTAATTGATTACAGAGAAGCTGAAAATATGACTCAGAAGTTTCCTAAAGTCTAAAGAAAGACACAGATGAGAGAAACTGAAGCTTTTTTTTCCTTTTAATTTACTGATATTTAAACAAATTTCTACATTTTTTATGCTGATCCACAAATTCTTCCATCTGATAATATTTTTCCCCTTCTGATTTTGCAACTAAGCAAATGTTTGTGGTCTTCTTCTAGTTTGGCTTAGAAACAAGTGGTTGATTCTGGTGTTTTTTTGGTGTAAACCTCTTTCTTCACAAAAAATGGCCAAATTCTTTCACTGAAAGCAAAAAGAATCAAACAGGAGACACCGTTGTGGTCACAGCCTCCAGTCACTTTGCTCTCTCAGTCCAAAAAACTTCTTTGCCAGGATTTCATTTCCAGTCCTTTCTCAAACTCCTCATGCTCCTTCCCCCACATCTTCCTGTAATGTTAATTCTCAACAACATTCTGCTTCTTAAGTCAGAGAGAGGAAGTGCCTGAAATGGTCACCAGAACAGGATGACAGCAATATTTGAGGAAGGTCTGTGTCTCAACATATCCTATGACTGATCCATTCTAGCCACCCTGTCTTGTGAAATGGTCTCACGTACTTTTCTTTGTTAACTCAGTTCCCTTCCTCTGCGTTACTTCTGCGACAAGTCATCCCTTGCTGTTACAGTTTTCTCTGGCATTGAAATTAGGTGAATAGCAAAAAAAGAAAAATTGGGTAGGCTGAAAAATTATGTCTTTTCATCCTTATATAACACACTTGAATATATATTGTCTTTTTACAAGATGGTTTATCCTGATGGTGAACTAGAATAAAATATTTAGCCTATGTCATAAGATGAAATGCTAGATTATAGCAAATAAGAGTTTCTGTTCATTTAAATTTATCATTTTTTTTCACGCAAAATGGTATTAGAGGACTGGAAAAAAATGTAGCTTGTGTTTATATGCACTACTAACTAGATGACATATTTGTTGTATTAAGAAAAAAATGTCTTGCATTTACAGAGAAAATTTCTTACAAACATCTAAAGCAGCTTGTGTTATGTATTAAAATTTTCTCAGGTATTTTATGCATTTTCTGCAGCTTCATTTTTTAAAGGATAATAGAGCACAGTAGGGGTAAATCTCTAAAGCTGTTATTAGCAGATCACTAAATACCCAGAAGCATAAACTACTCTTACTGCTGTCAGTTTCCACTCCAAAAGCTATGGGCTGTCAGCTAAAGAAGGAAAAATAGACATGTTGTTGTAGTCATAATCCACTTTAAAACATGCAGGAAACAACACATCAAAAACTGTTCTTTTTGGGTGGTGTAAGAATTGAGATGTCAGCAATATTGCTCATATAGCTTTGAAAGTGACTTCAGAAGTTTCAGGCAGGTTCATTATATCTTCTGTAAGTCGTAGCAGGGACCATAGAAATTAGTTTTATTCATCTTACATTTGATCATAGCTGCTCAAAACCACCAAGAGCCGCAGCTACAAGTTGAAAAGAATGTGAGCTCATGATGTGTGCAGGCAGGGAGCAGGTATCCAGATTTTCAACACAGATATTGCTGGTTACATACTGGATAGAAGTAAAAAATGCTGAGAGTTTTTGTCACATCAAGAAAAGTATCAAAACATGTTTATGGTACTGAATTGTGCTGGATTACTGTAACTTTGGTAACTCATTTTGCTAAGGAGTGAAAGGCTTTTCCAGGAAAACAGGAAAATAAAACTAGATTGACATACTATGCACACTTAAAAAACATAGGCAAGAATGAAATCTCTTTTGGACTGAGATACCAGCTGCCCACTACACCAGACACAAAATATGGAAGCAGGAAGAATCATAAAATCACAGAATAATTCAAGTTTGAAGGAGGTCTCTAACCTCTCACTCAGAACAGAATCAGCTGTGAGACCATGGCTTACTCACGGCTTTGGCTGGCTGGGTCTTGAAAACCCTCAAGGATGGAGGTTACAGTGTCTCCAAGCAACCTGTTCCACTGCTTGACTATCCTTATGGTGAGCACTTCTGCTCTTCTATCCAGTCTGAACCTGTCTTGTTTCAAGACACGTCCATTGTCTCATCCTTGTGCTCCCTCTGTTTCATAACCTCCTGTTAGGTATTGGAAGGTCCACTTCCTCAAGCAACAATACATTAAAAAAAAGTTTAATGCTTTTACTGTACTGTAACCAATGATGTTAAATTTTAGTATACAAGTAGATGTATCATCAGTTAGCCCTTAAAATTTTACTTCTCAATCCAGGAAGAAATAACGCACTTGAGCTTTAAGTAGCAGACACTAACTTCTCTCAAACCTTCACAATCCAGATTGTATTCTGCAAAAGAGATTACTGTTCTTTAAGAAGTCTTATAATATTTAGTATTTCTCTTTTCATGTGACTAAAAATACTAAAGCTAGGTGACTGCTTGTTTCAAGAATCTGTGTGTAAAATTATTTTTATGGATTGGATTGAACCACAAAAATTGCTGATAATATAAAGCTACATCCTTATTCATAAGAATTTGTTGTTGATTCTCAGATTCTTCTGGCTGAACAGAAGATAGAAGTAAGTATTTTACAGTGAGGAAGAAAAACATTGCCCACTGTTGAGAAATTAGAGTGCTAACTAATAACACAATTTGCATGCTTCCATTTGGGAAATTTCGGTCAAGAAAACAAGATAGTATTTACACCTGTGAATAAACACTCTTTCAAGAAGAAATAGAAGAAATAGAGGAGATATTTTAGAGAGGAGATAAACATTAACCAGTATGTGGAAGGACTACTAAATGTTAGGTCTCAGATCCATTCCTCTCTTTCAACTCCTTGCTTGTACATTTTGTGGATCTTTTTATTAATGCATTTGAAATTCATGTATGTGCTTCAGGCTTTTACAACGAAGGACTAAGATTAGTAATACCACAGTTTTATATCCTGAATTCTGATTTTCAGCTGTTCAGAACCTCTGAAAATCAGGACTCCATGGAAAGTGACTGTGTTTTCCAGCCTCTAGGTAAAAGTAAGGTCTGCCCATAGGCCTTCCTAGTCCCTAAGCCTAGTGGCAGATTCGGAGGAATGAAATGTTATCCACACTAGAGGAAGATTAAGTTAGGAACCACTTAAGCAAATGGGATATACACAATCGGACTGGATGGGATGTGTTGGAAGGTGCTGAGGACACGGACTAATATTGCTGAGAGGCCACTCATCATCCTCTTTGAAAGGTTATGACAGTTGCAGGTTTCTTATGATTGGGAAAAGGCGAATGTCAGAACTGTGTTCAGGAAGCTTGCAGATGATACCAACTTGAGGGAGCAGATGATATGCTGGAGAGCATATGATATACTATTCAGAGGGACCTTGTTAAGACTTGAGGAATGAACTGATGGAGTCTTCATCATCTCATGAGATTAAACAAAGGCCAAGTCCTGCATGTGGGGTGGAATAACCCAGTTAAAACAGTACTGGCTAGGCACATGCTGTTTAGAGAGCAGCTTTGCAGAAAGGAGCCTGAAAGTCCTGGTGGACAAGTTGACTGTGTGCCAGCAATGTGCAGCGAAGCAGGCCAACAGCATCCTGAGCTATATTAGCAAGAGTGTAGCCGGTAGGTCAAGGGATGTGATTCTTTCCCTCTATTTGGCACTTGTGAAACCACATCTGGAGTACTATGGCCGGTTTTGGGCTCCCCAGTACAAGAAAGACATTGACTTTGCAGACCGTCAAGAGTCCAGTGGAGAACCATCAAGATAAATTAGGGGGGATGGAGCACATGACATGAAGAGAGTCTGAGAGAATTGGGTTTGCTCAGTCTAAGGAAGAAAAGGCTAAAGGAGGGGATCTTATTGTTGTCTACAACTACCTAATGGGAAGATGAAGAGAATATAGAGCTAGACTCTCGGAGGTCTGCAGTGGTAGGAGAAGAGGCCAGGGACACAAATAGCAACAAGGAAGATGCCAGCTATATATTAGGAAAAGAAGTTTCACAGTATTGATGGTCAAATGCTAGAACAGATTGCCAGGAGAGGTTGTGGAATCTCCATCCGTGAAGATACTCAAAACTTGACTGGACAAGTCCCTGAGCAACCTGATCTAAGTTGGTGATGCTTTGATTAGGAGTTTGGGCCAGATGACCTCCAGAGGTCCCTTCCAACCTAAATTATTCTGTGATTCTGTGATTACTTTTTCCTTAGAGGCTTCTTATTTGTACATTGTAACTATTTGAGTAATGCCCTTTTCCACATTCTTGTGTCATAAATATCTGAACATGTAAAGAAAAATTCTGGATAAATGTAATAATTTATAGAACTCTATCTGGGTTAAATTTTGATAGCAAAATATTTTCAGAGGTTATAAAATTTTTCTTATTTTTGTAAGCAGATTGTAGTTAAAAAATGCCCTAACTCATTGCGTTTAATTTCCATGCTCTTCAAATACGTAAGGCACAATGCCTCACATTGTGTGTCAGCTCATCTAAAGCTAAGATCTTGGTCATTTGAAATGTATATTAAATGTGTTTCTGGGTATAGAAAGTCTGTGAACTAGTTGCACTGTCTTTGCATTTTTCAGATTTCCAGGACTGCCCTCTTTGACTTCTGATTTAATAGCCCTGAGGGTGCTCTGCTGGAATTCTCCATCTCATTCTTTTGGTGATTCTTTGGGGCTGCTTATGACCATTTCAAGGAAGGTACGTGTTCCTGAGTGAGGCCATGACAGCTTTTTAAATCCATTGGATGGTTAAATGATGCAAGTTGCCTTGTGTAATTCATTCAGGTGTTATTACAGTACAGTATAACAGAATCTACTTACAAACATGCACAAAGCCAATGAGACTGCCATTAAAACAGGCTGGAGCTCCTTTGGATTTGCTGTCACAGTGATAGCTCCCATTATGATTTTAACATCAGTATTCGTGTTACCTGTTACTCTCTTTCACTCTGTATAGTATAATACTCTGTATGTGCTTAAAGTGGTTATGCTTAGCAGTATTCAGTAGCAGAATGTATGGAGTAAACTAGAACTGAGTGCCTAGCTTATATCACTTTCTACTTGTATTTTGGCGACTACTACAGCGTGCATGAATAGCTTGAGGCTATAGCAAAAGGTAGTAGGAAAACTGGATGCATATGTGCATTTAAAATATTACTCTGTAATTATGAAGGGCTGTAATATATAAAGATAAGGAAAAGATTTTGGTTTACAAAGTAGAAAATAATGTAATGAGATTCTCCTTGTTGCTACCATTACTTATTTTTAGTCTTTTTACACTGAGTTATCATTATGTAAAATTCTGTATGTGTCAAGGTAGAGATGGTTTTTACTTGGGTAGCTTGTCAAAATCAACTGTGTACCCATCACCTACGTTTCTTTTGACTAGTTAAAAACATGCAGAAATAGTGTTATAGGATTTTATTGTGTAAAAATACATCCGTTTGCCATAAAGCTACAGCTGAAACTTATTGCAGCTTTGGTAGTATTTGGTGATTGAGCAGAATTAATATGCAGCCTGTGATCTGCAGTAGTATAATGTTTAGTCTGTTTCAACCTAGACAGGCTTGGGTAGGTATAGGCTTGAATAGTTGACTTCTCCATCAATGTATAATAGTATCATACACTACAAATATGTTGATAATTTCTACAGGCCACACTTTTATATCATGGTGCGCTGTTATTGGATGACAATTGCTTTGTTGTTGTTTGTTCATGATAAGAAGGATAACAATGTGAAATAGTTGTCATTAATATTTATATTCATGAATTAGGCTTTCAGAGAGGTTTCTGAAGCAGAGATTTGAGGACAGAGCAATAATAAAATACAAAAAAACAGATTGCTAAGATTACTGAGAAACATACTGCTAACAGAGGAGATGTTGTTGTGGGTATCAAGATTTGTAAATAAGAAGCAAATAATGAAGTGGCTAAGGAAAACACACAAAACCATAAATGTATATCATAGAAAATAAGCAATTTATAGAAGATTAAGAATGGTTCCAAGAAACAGTATTTGAAAATAAAGAGTGGATTGGGATCAAATTTGAAATGACTATATAATTTGAGAAGTCTATTAATAATACATTTGCCAAACCAAGGGTAACAATATCATTCAGTAATGATACCCGATCTAGATTTGGGTTTCCACTGCTGTCAAGGTATGTTTGCTGACAGTCAAACTTATGCATAAGTAAATATACTTCTGCTGTTATAGAATGAAGTTGGAAACATTCTTATCTGTAAAGCTGATTTGGTGTCTTATGATATCACTGAGAACCTGATCACTCCTGATAAAGGTGCTGTTCACATCTAATATGACTGTTTGTCTTGTGCTTCCTGGCATTTGCATTTTTGATACCAGTGCCTCAGAGTGTCCAACTGTTTTAGTGTTGGGAGTACTGCTGATAGTTACGTTAAAACTACATGGAAACTTTTTTTTTTTTCATTGTTGTAAAGTTGCTCATGCATCGAGATCACCAGAAGTACTTTTGTGACCTGCCTTTGGATAAAACTTAGGAGAAGCTGTGAAGAATATAATTTATATTGGCATCTGTAGAAGATTGTGTAGGCGCAGGGACAAACAGATCTTCTGATTAAAATAAAAATCGTTGCACGATCATGGTAATGGTAGTTACTTGTGCAGATGGATAAAACAGGAAAACAAAGCCACAAACTAAAGAAATTAAGCAGTAAATATGGAGGGTACTATGTATGAAAACCTAATGAATATTCATATAGTAACTAAAGCAACTGCTGGCATAGAACACTAATCTTTTTGCAAGTAACAATTAGCAGTGAGGCTGTAAAATGGATGTTAATTTGCAAATAGTATCAAGAGCTAAGAAATCTCCTGGATAAACAAAGACTTTCTTGAGGCTTTTCTTTTCTGCAGAAAAACTGCACTGTGACTCTGATTACAAAACAAGGATTTGAATCACATGGCGTTTCCTGAAAATGGTGCAGAGGCCCAGTTGTTCAAGTGCAGCTATGAACAGTCCACCTCAGTGTTATCTATACAGAAATCAGCAATAGGAATCAGAAATCAGCAATAGGAATTTACTGCTTGAGAAGCCAAATCATTATTGAATTCAGCTATAATGGAAGTAGCAAGTAGAAAGGGAAATCCTCTTAATTTTCAGTTTTCTTTCTTTCTCCCTGTAGAGGTGTTTGGGAATGACAAATACTGTATTGTTGCAATAATACACTTCTAGTGTATAAATAATAGCTATTCTATAGGGTATAGTTTGTGCTGTTGCCATTTGAGGAAAATTACAACATTTAGTCTCAAGAACAGCTTAATAACAACTAGCACATACAATGTGCTGTATTGCTTTGTGTATCAATATTTGAAAACGTTGTTTTCATTGTTTGTATAATATGTGTCCAAAGTATTTTGAATCAGAATAGTTTACGGTTTTCTTTGAAATAAGAATGCACAGACCATGCATAACTCAGTTTGTACTGGTTGTGGATGTGGGCCAGATTTACAAAGCTACAAAGGTATGTTTACAGGTGAATTGGCTTTTAAGATGATGCTGTACAAGAATTTAAGTGAAGATTAGGTGCCAGGCTTATATCAAAATTGAGTAGAAGTAAGATTCCAGATTTTGATGAATTCACTCCTTTTATAATACTAACTTATATATTCAGATACACCGCTAAATGTTTTTTAAAAGTGTTACTTCCTGATAGTGACAGATGTTTACTTATGGAGCTACTGTGGAAAATTAAGACAAAGCACAACGTGATACATTACATTATGAAGATACAATTTTAAGCTGAAAACTAGATGCAATGAATATGTCTTCCAGAGCAAGACTAAATCTGAAGAAGATAAGAATGACCCCAAAGTCCTTTGTGCTTAGTGGCCTATGTCAAATAGTGGCCAATAACAGGGAGCTAAAGAAGTGCTGTATTTTGTTTTGTTTTTAATATACACCCTTTCAGCTTCTAACAATTAGCAGTTTAATGGGCTCATCTGAACAATCATGCTTAATAGCCACTGAGGGACTAGATTTCTTTCCATAAATTTGTCTAATCCCTTTTTGAGACCAGTAAGACTTCGGCTATATCACTGTAGCAATATGGCCATCTCCCACTGATTTCCATACGCATACAGTTCATTAGCAATACAGTATGCACAGCAGTGTCTGGTACTGGCCTTTCAAATATTTGTATGTGTCTGTTTTTATTTTTTCTTTTGTTTTCCACTGGCTTTTTTAGTGCCTAAAGGAGTCAAACCCATTGATGGGTTTGAAATACTAAGAAAGCAGTATTTCTGTGGTATTTCAGTGATTGGCTAGAGTGTGGGTGTGCCACAAGGAAATAAAAAATCATACTTCTTTGGAGAAACATTTATACAAATAAACACAGGTACTGATTCTGTCCTCTTCCCTTGATTTATTTTTGTTTTTTTTCCCCCTCTGAGCTACAATGGCTCTCTTTAAGGCAGTTCTTTTGCCTCTAGGACCTAAGAGTACTTACCTGTTACTGATTAAACTGCTGGTCCAATACACGAGTTCTGATATGTTGCAGACTACCAGTTTTTAGCAGCATAGAATCAGCATAATAACAAGGTTGGACCACAAAATACAAACATTCTGGTAAACCATTTGTCCATCAGAAATGCAGTTCATTGGCAAATTTGCAATTTGCAATGAGTATTGCCAAAAAATGGGGAAAAATTAAAATTGAACCAGTTCCAAGTGAAAATTTTTAATTTGCAAGATGTATCCCTGGTCAAATAGGTACCATCTGCAAAATGCAGAAGAAAGATGTTATACCATCCTATCTGACATGTAGGAACCTTGCCTGATAGACAAGAGCCCTGTATGATCCGCATCATTCTGTATAATCTGCATGATTAGGGACTCAGAGTGGCATTTACTCTCCCAGGTTGAGCTGAGCTTTTTGGAACTGTTGTCAGACTGTGAATCGGTTGTGTTTTAACTGTGTCTTGTGAATTAAATCAGCATAAAACATGCATAGTATATCATGTGTTATTTTAATCTTTCCATTAGTGGTCATACTACTTTAGTTCCTGGGTGAAAGAATTTTTGACAGCAGATATCAAATTATCTTGTCTTCATGAACGAATTTTAAAGCAGTGAATATTTTAAACAGAAGTACATGCGCCAAGGTACCTAGAGATTTTCATGTTCACTCAAATACTGTCCCTATTTCAGGTGGTTCCTGTTTAATTGCAATGCAGGGTCCTAATTAGCTGGGTACTACAGATAGGGCGCTTACAGCAATATCCTGTTTAAAATCAGAAATCAAGATTTGAGATGTGTGTTTGACTGATTTTTTTTGAAATCTGAAGTGGCGTCTTCTGGAACTTTTTGGTCTAAGTGGCGTCTTTCGGAATTCCTCTATAAGCCCGGAGCTTAGTCCAAGTTTCTCAAAGAAGTTGCTAAAAATTTGCGAGCCTTGGCACAAACATGTTTCAAAGTTAAAGTGAATTTATACCAGGTAACAGGTACAGAGCTATGCTAGTAAAAATTATATACTTTAAATCCCAATTTGGGGAAATTGTGCTGTATCTTAATGCTACCTGTATGAATTGAAACAGGGGGGAAATGTTTTGACTGACATGTTGAAATGGAAGCCATGCTTATACCATCTTCTTGACAAGAATTTATGACAAGAACGTGTTATAGGCTTCAACTCCGCAATGAGGCAAAAGCAAAATCGCCCCGATGTATTTAAATGTAAAAGAGTGAAAATGCCTTGAAAATATGAATTTCAGGATAAGAGTAAAAGGTTTGAATTGAATTTGCTCTCTGTGGTCAGTAGAGTGGAAGTAATGTAGAGGCACGAAGTAAAGAGTTCTGTCTTTCAAGAAATAATATCATAAGGAAAACAAAGCAGATATGGAAATAATCTTTTGATCAGCAATTTTATTCACTGAGATGTATCATCTTACTCAGACACACAGTGAACGATTGTTCTTGATAAAGTGAAAAGGTGTTTATAAAGTACTTATTGGACACGACATAATATATCTGACAGCTTTTCAGGAAGAACGTATGTGTGATATAGGATCATCAGACAGGCATACATCATTCATGGATAGGATGCTGTCCCTTTTCACTCCAGTGCCAAGAACGTGTTTATCTCAGGCTTGTGATAAGAATAGCTAAACTACTATTAAATTAGTAGTTAAAATGGGATAGAAATTAATTGACAGACTTGTAAAATGAAAAAAAAACAAAAATAATCAAGAATTTCATTACTTCCCCAAGTATTTTCAGGCTGTCTAGAAATGAGGCAGAAGTGATATTATTTATTGTGCCTATTCAAGAAAATATATGAAGTGTTGATATGCTTTTCTCAGCTGGTTCATTTGTGCTACTCACAAACACTGAAGTAAGTAGAACAAATGAATGTAAGAAAAACAGTGGTTCTTTCCTTTATACTAGTAACACTGATATACTGTTGGAGAACAACAGTTAAAACATGAAGAAAGAATGTAACTCAAACTGAGCCTTAGAATAGGAAGAAATGGCTGATACTGCTCTACTTTTGTGTGCAAAGGATAGAAAAATTTTATTGGGTAACAATGTGGATGCCTTTTACACTGCTGCAGTAAATAGCTAAAGCTACTAATGAGAGAAAGTGAGAGAGATTGTAAAAGGGACAAAGCTTTAGAAATAGTAGCTATACTGCTGTTTTATCTGACAATTCACATGACTCTTCGATATACATTTTATGTATGTCTTAGTTATAAATAGCACAAGAACTTTATTGGGATACAGCATGGCTTTGCTATGATGAGGAGCTTGATTTGCGGGTGCCCTGGAGCGTGTCAAGTATAGGAGTGTGGAAGAAACTGTTTTTCTGTAGTTGGACATTATTCAGTTGTATTGGTTGCAACACAAACATTTCAGACTTAGAAGATGGCATCTATTTTTTCTTTCTTTTTTTTTTTTCTTCATCTTAAAGGGGGAAAATGTGTAAAATTCAGGTTCACAGCTTATCAGTTTTGCCAGCTTTGGAGGTCCACTTACGTCAGAGTCATGGGAGCTGGTGACAAGGTATCTGTTGCCAGTCCTAATCAGTACAATATCTCAATTTTGTAACATAACAGTCGTTTTTAAAGGTTTGTACAAGGTGCAAATCCTGTTCACCTTGACAATATAAATTCTGGAATAGGATCTCTGACTATATTTTCTCTCACCTTACTTTTGATATCTGCTGTGTGATATCTGTGTCTGATATCTATGTCTCAACTACTCACCTTAAGCTTCCTTTGAAGATAATGAAAGAGGAGATGTTCTAAGGATACTGTTAATTTTATCTTAAAAGTGCTCATTGCTTTCCACTGCCTATAAACAGAAGTTAAGCTGACTGGCTTAGATGTAGATATTTATACTGTAGATGTCCTCAGTTGGTCAGATGAATCTCATCCAGAAATGCAAGGAAAGAGAGATATCTGTTCTTATGTTTTTAATTTTTACCTTCAGTAATGCTAGCACATATTAATCAAACTGATAAATACTCTTCATATCTGAGGAATTATTTATTCATCAGATAAGTTCTTCCAGAGAGTTCTGTCACTGGTAAATAAGGTATTTGAATATTTCTTGTTAGTATTTCATAGCTACAGGTTTGCACAAAGTAGTCACAAGTAGACCATTCTGTGCTGGTAATATCTTTTTCCTTAATATCTTGACATAAGCGATACATTAGCTTATGCACTAAATACCTTGCATTTTGTAATTAGACTGTTAAACACAAAATACAAAGTTCTTTAATTTAGCAGGTGCTTATCCATAACACTCACATTTATGAAACTTAAGCATGGGCCCATAAGGATCTATGCTTAATAACATACTGAGTGATGTAAAGCTGGTTCTTTTCCTGCCACAGAGAGCAGACAAACTGCTTGATATGAAGCTTTTAATATGTGCGATACGCAACTCTGAGCCAAATAATTTGGTACTGATTTATAGTAAGGAGTGTATATACTGAAGGCAGCTTTGGAAGGTCGTCTGCTGAGCCAACATCTGCTTTTTAAAAATAAACGTGGAGGACAGTTTCTTGTTAACTTTTGTCAAAGTGCTAGTAGTGTAGTAGGGCTATTTTGTTTGTATAGTTCGCAATCCAAACCTGATATGAATTGAATTTAGTTTTTTAAACAATAAACATGAATTGAAATGCAATTTGATGACAATTGGAGAATGTGATGAATTATATTCATTCCAAGGAGCAAGTTACTCAGAGCAGAGGCCTTGAATGACCTTAATAGTCATCTTTAATACTACAGATAAGAAAATGTAGCTGTAGGAACTTTCCATGCCCTGTCAGCCGTGGGGTGAGCTACGGATAAAATTTGTAAAAATGCTGGAGCACAAAGGATGACAGTGGAATGCAGATGGGGAGAGTATTTCTGAACCCTGAGGCTTTCACACTCAGTGTGTGTTAAAGATGCAAAACGTTTCTTCTAAGTAAAATTGTGAAGAGAATGCTCTATTTTCTTTCAGGCTCATTTATAACAAAGCTGGAATTTTATGTCTTCCCAAAGTGACAATTTATCATGTCTGTCACTTGCCATTTTCGAAGCAGTTTCTTAGAATGACATAGATCATTATGACTTAGGTCTACTACTCTTAATCATACATGTGAATGAAAATTTGATTTTTACATACAATTTTCTGAACAGTCCATATGGATATAGAAATAGTCATATAAATATGGAATATTCATAAAAAGAGAAAGTGTTTATATTTCTAGTGGTGTCTTTCATTTCCCGAAGGATCTTGGGCTGTAATTTAGTGGTTCCAGACTTTCATCTTTTTTCACTGTGGGGATGCGTCTTATGGAGAGTTTCACATGCTTGCTATTATACTTCACTATGCATGAAATGCTCAGGATAAGAGAGGCAACCATTTAGAACCCTTTCTCTTCCCAACTTTTGTCTTCTGGGTTCCTTATTCTGATAAATTTAGGCTGGCAGGACCTGTCACACCCTCTGTAGCAACAGGTTCAGCATTTTCTTCCAGCTCTTGGAGGCAGTCAGGGTTGAATCATGGATCTATTACCTTGAATAGCCATGTGTTTCATTGATTCTAGAAACAAGGTTTCCCAGCCACTGTTTTGCATCTCACTAATGATTTCTTTCCATATCATTGCCTCTCACTTATTTTGGAAGTCCATTTTTCC
Organism: Apteryx rowi; assembly: GCF_003343035.1. Taxonomy (NCBI): domain Eukaryota; kingdom Metazoa; phylum Chordata; class Aves; order Apterygiformes; family Apterygidae; genus Apteryx; species Apteryx rowi. The sequence goes on from NW_020451016.1 coordinate 1,540,749, forward strand.
ATTGTCAATATTCAGAAAGAACACAATTAAAAGTAAAACTGCTCTTTAAATCATGGAAATATTCTGAATCACATTTCAAGGGACACCACACACTAGCCTGGGAAACCTTGTTTCTAGAATCAATGAAACACATGGCTTTCCATTGTACGGCATCTGGGACAGCCATAACTAGGCCAATTTCCTTTAGCATTATTTAATCCATATATTCCTTGTGCATGGCCATCAAAATTACAAACCTGTAATTTGGATTGAAAAAGGTGTTCTTAGAGTGGTTCAAAAGTGAAACAAAAACTTCCACGTGGGTGTAACATGAGAGTAATGTTTTGTAAAATAAAGGAAGTCATAAATTTATTGCTATTACTTAGAAGTTTTCAAAAAGAGTTTGCAGCCTTCTAAAAGAGACATTGTAGTTCAGCACAAATAGTGGTGTTTGGCAGTACTCACTGTTGTAGGATAGAAAATTCCTCCAGTACACAGATTACTGTATGATATGCTAGTGCTTAAATCGTTTAGGTATCCAGACAAAATAATTATGATGGTACCTTTTTATAAAAATTATTACTGCCAGAGTAGTTCCTGCCACTTTCCTCTCCCCGTAGTTTAGCTCTGTACTTATATACACCTTTTGAATATCTTCATTATTTCAGTGGAATTTTACATGCCAGAGATATAATTTTGAAATTTGGTATACATGATTGCCAGAGCTGCCAGAAGAAGAGATTTTTTCTCAAGTCTTTTTATTCTGAGGTGTGTATACTGAATTAGTATTACAGTAAGTGCATGTAAATTTATATGAGGCAATGCCTGTCACTTTAAAATTCTGGAAAATAAGGACTAACAGGTTTAACACATTCCGGTAGAGTTCCATTTGAGTATTTGTATCCTGATAGCTTTACGTATGAATTGTAGTCCACAGAGTAAAATATTCTCCAAAACATCTGTGTTTCTGGCTAAGGTAGGTCCCTCTGGAGGGAAAGGGAAATTGCTTCTGCTGGGCAGCAACTGAATATGCTCAGGGAGAGAAAACATTGCAGGCAGTGGGACGTGCCTGGGGAAAAGGCGCAATGTGGACCTGTTTCCTCAGGTGATGCAGAGCCTTAGAAGCTGCGGTGAGGGCCGGGGAGAAGGCAGGCAGGTCTTGGAGGAAATAAATTCCTAGGAAATGTAGGGGACTAGGTGGCTGTGTTACTCTGGTGCTTGTGTTGGTTGGATGCAAGGAGCCAGCAGCAGGGATGCAGCGGGCAGGTGACAGTGACAACTAAACCTTGTTCATTTCTGCTCTGCATTCCCTAGTCACGCTGAGTTTTTGCTATTTAAAAGTGTATTTCTAGTTTTTTGTTTTAACAAAACTGGCTTTTCTGAGTTTGAGTCTTGGTCTAGTGTCTATGTGGAAAAGTTCTAGGTAGATTCACCTCAAAGTTCTGCATGAGCTGGGATCCTGTGAGAAGATATTTTAAAGGTAACTTGGTTTTTAGATTTATAGCTCTGCGCTATAGCAAAGTTGGGTCTCTTCCTCTGAAAGGTAGTGCAGGGTAGATTGAGACACTGAGAAATACAAGCAGACTTAAGTGAAGTGAAGTTTCTGGGTACTTTTAACAACTGATTAAGGATAGGAACTGACAGAGAAGAAAGAGGAGACTTCAGTTAAGGTTTAAATGAATGAAAGGTATCTGCAAAAGAAAAAGCATTTTTATCACAATCATAATGACAAGAAAAGAAGCAATGATTTTAAACTGTAACAAAAGCAGTTTAGAAAGTTTAGAAGTCAATTTCTCACTAAGTGTATAAGTTTGAATCCTATGCTTACTTTAAATTTGGACTATTAATAATGAAAAACTGGCAGCAGTGGCTGGTGTGTGGTGTCCCTTGAAATGTGATTCAGAATATTTCCATGATTTAAAGAGCAGTTTTACTTTTAATTGTGTTCTTTTTGAATATTGACAATGAAAAAGCCAGAGCATAATTCTGTACATATGACTTTTGAGGGAGGCAGTGCTGGTGGTACCCATTGTAAATTATTAGTTTTGGATCAGCTGGATACCTGTGCTTTGTGGTTTACTTACGGTTTTATGCTTAAATTCTATGAAGCTATTTAATAGAGAGCAGGGAAATTTCTATTTAAAAACAATTGTGTTGAACTAGAGTTAAAGAGCATGCAAGTGAAAAGCAGAATAGCTCCAGGAATAATATATGTATTTTCTAATTCTAATGCTTTTTTGTTCAGTTTGTTCAGTATTAGAATAGAGTGATTCTTCACCATTGTTGCATGACCTGTTCCTGTTGTGAAGAATGTACATTTTTCCTGAGTAGAATTCAGCTTCTCTACTGAGGGAAGGGAACATCAGGCTGCAATTAAAATAATACCAGTCTTCCAACTCAAGCACCAATAACTTTTTTTAAATGCTAAATTTAATATTCTGGAACAGGAAGTCATAAAACGTAACCAAGTTCAACAAACAGTGCAGAAGGCATGATGTTTATTATTAGCATCACATCTCCATGTGACAGTGACAGGTGGTGATCCACAAATGCCATCACAGTCATCAGAAGCAGTGCTGGGAAGTGGAAGGCTTCAAAAAGTGCAATATTTTGTAGCAGCATCAAAGCAATTCAAACCTGTTATTGTTAGATAACTGTAAGATAAATTTCAAAGTTAAAATTTATGGTCTCTGAAAAAGTGCTTTTTGGATTATTGGCTATATAGGATGCTGCATCATGTATTTATTTCAATTTGCAAGAGCACTGGTGCTGCAAGCAGAACTAGCAGTCATGTGTTCTAGAGTTTCCTAAAATATCCTGGTTTCCTAATTTTTTGAGAGATGGATAGGGAAGACAGTTATATAAGTGGCTCTCAATTAGAAAATGTAAAATTATGTTTTACACAGAATTCTGTTTCAGAATTGCCCACTACTTTTACTATTCTGTTAAGCCTTAGTTTACCGTTTTAGTTCATGCTCAATATCAAAAATAATGTCTATTGACTATATTTTTGATCTATGAAAATGTACACTCAAATTCTTTACTTATAAAATATAACATCATGTAAATGTAGTGATAATTAACATGGAGAAAAAATTTAAATTCCTGTATATCATGCATATACATATTGATTAATTGGAAATTGCCAGTCATCCATTAATAAGAAGGAAAGAGTTCTAGATTTGTATTTCAGTCATTTTCTGTTAGGAATATGCTTTTCTTTCTGGGATATGTCAAATGGGAAGATAGTTAATATCAATTTTGCCCACTTGCCTTCATACTTTTTTCTTTTCTTTGAGCTTGAGGCATGCTAGAGGTACTTTAAACCAAAATACATAAAATAGAGATAGGATTAAGGTAATGCTTTTATCCATCAGTGATGGATGTGAATGTGCTGGGACAAGAAGAAGTGGGAACCAACAGTGTTATACCAGTCCTTAGTCAGTTCTGGTCGTTCTGGCGTACCGTTCTGTGACGTTTACTGTGCACTTCTGTGACTTACTTAGAGGCTGTGTTAAATCCTGATTTGAAAAAAAGAGCTTGAAGTACTATATGAAGGTCATACAATTTTTAATTGTGATTAACTGGGTAGCTCTTGACCACTCRTGAAAATAATGGCATATCCTGAAAATAGATGATCTCATGATAAGTTATACCTTAGTCATTCAGAGATCAAAAAAAAGCCAATATTTAATCAATCCTATATCACAGAGAACTACCTGAAAACAACACACTGTCTCATAACTGATTGTCCTAATTAGTGAATACTTACAAATGTGAAGTATTTCTGCAGCTTGTGATGTTCATGAACCCCTGCAAGCTGAAATGTGCTGAAATTCTAGGTTCCGTGAATGCTCGAATGCTGTTTGTATTTGACTGTCTTTTTTTTTTTTTTTAATGTAGTAGCATCTTACTGTAAGAAACCATTTAATGTGTTGGATATAATTTATATCCAGTATGTGGGGTTTTTTTAAGCATCTAACAAATCTGTACTCTCCTTGGTTTAAAAATATAACCTGCCTGTTGTGAATTAATGTTATGTAAATTAATACATAACTGAAAAGAAAGAATAGGGCTAATGCAGACTGAAGTGCCCTGTATGTGTGTATTTACTTAAGTCATGTGTAGGCAAATTAGACTGAAATATCAAAAAGTTGAGCATTATTATAGTGAGTTTCCTTTTTCATAAAAAGGGTTGATCTGCAACATCATATCTGAATAGCCTGAACTGAACTTGCCATATAGTTTTGTGAAACTTCTGTCCAAATTACATCTTCTAACAGCAATCTTATGGTTTAAAAGCATTCTCAGTGTGAGCAGTGTTGCTGCTTAGGGAAAGTTAAAGTTGCAAACAGTTAGTCCTAAGAGTCCTTAAAGCTAATATTTTAAGTGTTTGCTATTCTAAAAACAACTTGATGGACATCAGATTTTCTATTCTTATGGCTTTCTTCTCCATTTTGAATTCTTACTGCGTACTTAAACATATGTCTTTGTTGTCCTTCATTATCTTTAGAGGTAATTTGCTGGCTGGATTTTAAGGATTTGTAACTCTGGTGACATCTTCCATTCTCTGATCCTATTGAGAGGAAGCAGATTACTATGGTCAGTCTGATTTGCTCATAAAACTTGTCCCAACAAAGGTGCACAAGTCTATTCTAAATTCAGAGTTGTATGTAGAACATGAACTTTGTTCACTTGCTGTCTCAGCAGTGCCTGGGTAGTCAAATAACGCTGCTGACATTAGGTAAGCAAGCTTTCATTCTGTTCAAGCCAGTCATAAATTCTCACTTTAAAAATGTCCTTGTCTAATGCACTAACAAGTCTGGCTCTGGAGTATAGCCCTAAGCACAGAAGGAGAGGTTTGTTTTTAGCAGAACAGAGCCTGTGAGGGCAGTATTGCCATTAGTTTTGAGGTCAGACAGGAGTAAGTTTTGAGATGAAATCTTGTTTATTTGTTCTGTGTGTGACAATACTTGTTAGAACAGGAACATTTTTGCTTGTATCATGTAATTTTGACAGTATCATCCAATAAAAAACATTTCTCAATCACTTCAAGCAGATGTATTCCAACCTCATGATTATCATGTTATTTGCAGGGAGTGGTGGGTGGTTTTGTTGGTCAACTACCACATGCAGCAAGCCATTAATGTGACATTTAAATGAATGAGCATGCAAATGTGCGCTCCAGAGCTTTCAGCTGGCTCATCTACTGGAGCAGCTCCGTTAACCCACTAAGGGAAAAAAAAAACCCAAAACAAAAAAACCTCTCAGTTTACTGTGGAAAATCTCTTGCAGTCTTACCCAGATGCTGGAGGTGTGTATTTTGTCATGGCAGTGTAATTAGCTTCTTCTATTTAGAGCTGTGCCTAGCAATGCTTAAACTATATGTGTTATAACCACATTTCAGCTTATTTCTTTGCCTTTGGCTTAATTCTAATATATCTTGCTCAGGTAATCCATGAGTAACAACTTTCTGGTCTAGTTATAAATACAGTTGTATACTGGTGTGACATTCAGGACTGCTGAAATCCCCCCCTTTTTTTTAAGCAGTTCCTAATGGAAATTATACTCTGTGGACGGAGTCATTTTATAACATTAGATTCTCATAATGATGATGTGCCTTTCTCCATAGAAATAATATCTGTGAATTCTAGGCAAGAGAAGGCAATGGACATCCGAGTAGTAAGTGTAAAAGAATATCTTGATCAAACAACAGCAAATGGTATGTGTGTAGTGCAGTCCATATGAAACTACCAAAGGGTGCATATTGTTTTGCATTATACCACCTTTGGTTAATTTGAATTGGGAGCCTGTAGGGGCAAGGGTGGCATCTTCTTTATAACTGCTGCGCTGAGCAGTGTGGTGGTATTCAAGGAGTAACAATTTTGCAGTATCTTTCATGTGCTGATCTTTGTAATTCAAGGGAAAGGACAAAAGCCCTTTTTTTWAAGCTGTGTGTGTGCAGTTCCTAATGCATATTTAGGAACAGGAGAGAAGTGAGGTTGGCGTCACTTAGCAGTGTTCCTGAGTATGTTCACTTTAAGTCATACAAGCCCTGCTGACCTCATGAGCATCACTGGGCTGTGGCTGGATCAAAATGACTCTGATTTCTGTTCTCATTAAAATATGAAATTAGCAATTATAATGAATAAGCATCTCTGCACCACATTAGACTATGTCGTGTGGCTATAATGTCAATAATAAAGTATTTAATATTAGTACATGCAGATGAACTAATTTTTTTGCACTGAATATCTATTATTTAATTCAGTTGCTAAGATTCTTTTAAGCTTCCTCTGATGAAACCAGAAGTGAACTTGGAAACCAGTCCCAGTGTTTCTGATCACCCTCAGAATAGCGACGTGTTGAAAGATGTACTATCAATATATAAAAACTAAGGAACCACTTATGCCATGTCATAAAACTGGAATTCTTTTATATGAAATTAGCTGGCCTGAAAAAGAGGAAATTGGACCAAAATATTGATCTTACAACCCATACAGTGCTATTTCCTAGTTCATTTAGATCATCTATTCAAGGCCCTTTTTATGTCTTTCTCCACATTGTTCATTTATGTATTATAGATGGAACTGCTGGTGATGCCTCTGGTCAAGATAACTTTATGCACACAGCTTTGTCAGACTGTAATTGTTCTGGCAGATTTTTTCCCTTTTTTCCCTTTCCTGAGATGTTGTCTCAGGAATATCATAGAAATTTTCAGGTAAAATGACTCAAGTATTTTTTGAGAATAAGACTGAGCAAAAACACTCCTTTGTACATATTTAAAAAATCCTTTATAGTGATTTGTTGAGAAATTTGATACTTTCGTAATTTGGAGCAGGGTTTGAAATTTGACATGGAATCAGGAATGTGACATTTGCTGAAAATAACCCAAATTAGCCAACTTACAAAACTTTTAAAAATTGCAGTTTGCACATGTGCAGTAAAGGTTTGTTAGTTTGGCAGCTTAAGTCTTTGAAGTCTTTTCATCTGTACTAGGAGTGTTCCAGGCCAGAGCTGCAGAACCCGAACAGGAGTTTTCCTCAGTCCTCCCAGATGGTGGGAACTGAGGACAAGGAGATCTCTGCTATCCACACTGCTGCTACGGGTGCCGTAGCATCACAGAGGTGGAAACCATCTGACTTGAAGCAGATGACTCAAGGATCTAGAATTTGGCAACTCCTAGCTTGAAGTGGATGCATTTCAAGGTTTACAAAATTATGTTAACCAAAAAAACCATTTTTTTAATCCATCCTAGAGTATATTTTTGATAGCTCACAAAATACTATTATCAAAGAAATTACAACTTCATATTACTGGTGATTGCTAATTATGTTCTTTGAGGTGTAGAGGTGTGATTTGCAAAGTGCTAAGCATTCCTAGCAGCAACAGAAGTAATGGGGACTATGGCTTGAGTATTCAAAACAGTGTTTTATATAATGAGAGTTACTCTGAAAAATGCAGTGGGAGACATATAAATTGGGTCCACAAATTAAAAGGCATTTTTGACCATAAGTTTTGCATGTGTCAGCTCCCCATTTGTAAAATGGGTCTACTGTCTCCTTACCGCATAGTAGTTCTCTGAAACTACGTTAGTGTTTGTGAAAAGTGTCATATAAAATCCCAGGAGGGAATGAATAATTTTATCATCAAAGTTTGAACAATGTGTAGTAAATTATAGGATTGTTTATTAGTTAAAAAAAAAATTACTCAAAATACTTTATGGCTTCTTGCTTAATGGGAATAATTCATCCGCAAATGGAATTAGTGATTCAGTAGGAAATGTGATCATAGCAGTATTTGACTACATAAACGCAAACAAGTGTTATGCTAGGACTTGCTGGCTGTTGCATGATTGACTTTGCCCCATTGATATTCTTCTAGCATTGTTTTGGGGTGAAGTTTTAATATCTATCAAAGCAGGACTTTGATTTTGTACAAAGGCCAGTTCTTACATATTTATGGAGATATACTTACATATTTGTAAATATGATTATTCACATGAGTAAACTTGCGTATATAAATGGATTTGAAGGACATTGTCCATTAGGACAATTAATTTCTGCCTTAGAGAACATAATGGACAGATGATGACACCTAGTAAGTAATTTTTGTGTTCTGGTCACCCAAAGCAGATCTGAAGCTGACAGAATTGACCAGCTGATAATTTCCTTTGTATACAGATTCCTCTAGTGGTAAAGAACTACTTTAAGCAGCTTTTTGTTACTCTTAGCCATTTTTATGGAGGCCATACATATGTACTATTTTCAGAGAATAAGATGAGACAAAATTATTGTGGCACTCTTGGGACCCCCATCTGCTAGAACGTCCCTGATCTCTGCTCCAGAAAAATATCACTGCTGTTCAAGTCAGAGCGCTGCATGTCGATCACACTGCCAGGCTGCGGGTAGGCACCCTCGCAACTGGCTTGTGCTCCTTCTACAAGAGAAGTAGAAAAATCACAATAGAAAAGATAATAGCAGCAGCCGCAAATGGAAAAGCAATTTTGAAATAAGTTTTAGATTAGAATCATTAATGAAATATAAACATTATTTTTTCAAGAGTTTTGATTTCTTCCCCTGGAAAAACTCAGAGATTTAATTTTCTCCTTTTTTTTCTGTATTTTGTTGTTCTTAGGAATACGATAAACTGAGTATCTAGTGGAGTGTCCCTTTTTTCTTTTTTTCCATTTTAACTTTTCTGAATATCAACAATTCAGAAATGTTAGTGATTAAATATGAAACATTGATTCTTTTATACTTTTTCGCTTTTCTTAGGTTTAGAAAGTTTTGAAAAATAAGGGTGAAAAATGAAAAATGAAATTGATTATGGGGAAAAACAGTGAATGATCTGGAGCAGATACAACATTCAATGACTGATGAAAAAGCAGGGACAAATAATTTGAAATACTTTAAAAAATATATTTTTAGATCTTGAAAAATTGAAAATATTTGCATTAAAACAAAGAAAGTATATTTGCATTAAAACAAAGAAAGTATATTTGCATTAAAACAAAGAAAGTAGTAAATAAATATAAAAAGGAGATTTAGTTAAAAGTTTTTCCCTGTGTATTTTTAATGAGGGGGGGATCGGTTTTCTTTGGAGGGGTCAAAAATATTAAATCACTATACAGAATAAAAATTGTGCATTCTTTTCAGTGCTTCTAGAACCTAAAAGGACAACCTCTGCATTAGTCTAGACTTACTAATATCTTTGTAAACCCAAGTATCTTTGGGTAGGTGCTATGTGATGGCAATTAAAATATCTTGGCCAGCATACTTCAAGAAAATATACTAATTTTTCCAGCATAAGGATACTTCAAGGGAAGCGTAGTCATGACTACATTCATCCTGCTTAGACTGCTAGAATTCAGCCTGTCCATAAAATAGATGGGAGAGCACACTGAATCAGTTCAAAGGATGGCAAAGTTCCCATGAAAAATTCATATTCAATTCAAACTGCCCATTTTTAAGGACTCTACGCTCTGTGATTCCTGTTCACTACCCATTAAAAATATATGGTGTCTTTAAATGCCCCAAAATAGCTATAAACACATTCTGTTGAAATCTGTTCTCTTTAATATTTATCTGTCTAGATCTTTGTACCGTTATATTTTTACTTCTTTCATATGAAAATTTTATAATGTAATTGTGAGGGAATGCCCCATATCATCACACTTGCATCAATCCCTTCAAGCTACAATATATTATTTCCTACTCCGTCTGTAACATGGAACAGTTTCTCATAATTGCAGTCTAAATGTTTAATGTGACAGAAGTAGGGATAAATGGGAAAAGATCTAAGTGTGGAGCGTGAATTAGCTTGCAGAAAGATGACAGTGATTCTTGCCATGATCTTCCTACTGTGCAAATAATGTTGATCATGTGGATGAAATTCCGGGGATGCAATGAATTAAGTTTTGTCCTCAGTTTCCCTTTTATTTGTGGGATATTGTTTTTTTAGTAATATTGTTTTTGGAGATGAAGAATGATACCAATGTAGAATTCAGTAAAGAGGAGAACTTGTTAATGGTTCTGCTTTTACCTATTGAGCTGTTCATTCAATGTGATGCAGCTTTTGTTAAATTATTTTTTAAAAACCCTGTTCTTACAAGTCAGTAATTATTTTAAGGATGCTCATTTATATTTTAATACAATTATYTCCTTTCTAAATTCCATAATTTTTTACATAATAATGTCTTATTTTAAGTAAATTGGACCAATTGCTTTTGTTTTTTTGTTTGCAGTGCCACTTCTGTGTCATAAGCTTATGATTTGTTACAAATAATGCATTCATACCAAGTGGCTGTGTTAACAGTGATGGTACAACCATTACTTCATAATCCAAAGTCTCATTTTTTCAATTTAATAAAAGCAGTTTTATTTAGAGACTCCATTTAAGAAGATGAATACTGCAGTGAATTTCAATTATGGATTTTATCTTTATTGGTGAGTGAAAACTGCATTCCTTATGTATGCAAGACATCCTGCTTATAAATTCTCATGCTGGTAACTAAGATACAGTGCTGTAATGTGTACATTTCAGTGAAATTGTTCGCCTAATATTGTATAGATGTTCATATAAACATGCAAAAAAGAACAATTTGGAAGACTTGTTTATCTAGTTGCTTATCAGTTATTTTGCATTTCTTTCGCCTTTATTCTGCCAGTATCTTGTGACTCTGTTATTCCTTTGATTTTAGTGAAAACATTCTGTTATTGTAGGCATGGCTCATTAGTACTATATGACCATAATTTTCTGACACATTCCCACATACCATAACACGTATTTTGACCCTCCCTTCAAAATACGAGATGAACTGAAGGAATGAACAGAAACACTTGCTAGATGATCATTTATTTATTTATTTATTTTTTAGCAAAGGACAAGAAGTTGAAAAGAAGGTATTCTGGATGTGTTAGGTGTCTGCTCAAAGTTCTATGACTGCATTGGTTAAATACTATTATCTTCCATTTTCTCAGCCTGTACCACTTCTGTTTTTCCTCAGCTTGTAAGTCAAGGTGTCTTGCAATGAAATGCTTTGCTTTATAAGAAAAATATTTCGGGTCAGTCTAAACTGTTTCACAGTGGAATTATACTAAGTTGTTTCTTAAAGAATGTTCTATCATATAGACAGTGTAACTATATCTTTAGATCAGTCTGTATTATTGAAAATAACAAAAGTTAAAACTTGCATGTATGAGAAAATGACTTCTATTATTTTGGAAAATAGAAAATAGTTTTCTATATGGCTCTGAAACATCATAAAAATCCCTTTAAATTTAATAAAACTATCTTTTAAAATTAGTTTCTCTTCTCTAATAATAATCTTGGAGAATTTGTACTGGTGAAATTGGGATCTGTAATGATGACCAAAGTGAAACTATTTATATGGGTATACACAGTGAGGAAACCTCTACTAACAGCAGTTGAATACAGTAATAGCAATGACTACTTTGAAATGTTCACTTCTTGTTTCAGTTGTGTGTGATTGCCAAGGTATTTAGGTTTCTGAGCATGTAGCATCTTGTACAGAAATTAAATCAGTTAAACCAGTAAATGTCTCTTGATACCTATGCAGTTCTTCAGTTCTTTCCCTGGGTGATSCAGTTCAGCAATGTGCTTTGTACCTTTGAATTACTTAGATTCAAATGGAAGCTGAAAGTGCTCAATAATCTCCTAACATTTGGATGTGTGAATTTGTTGTTATTAACCCGGTGCGATGAAGGTGGTGTCTATATCTAGCTCCTAATCAACAACAAATCTATTTCACCTTCACTGTGATAATGCTATGTTTTGACTTTGTATGATTACAGTGATTTGTGGATGATATACAAAATGAGAAATCCTCTTGCCAGAGAAAGGACAGTCAGTAGCTATTTGCAGTGTATTCAGCTTCTTAGTTATACTTTGGTTTGAAATAGCCAAAAAGAATAGGAACTGGGAAATCAAAACTACTGAAAAGAGACTTCAGAAAATATTGAAATAAATGTGCATATAAAAGTGTCTGACTTAGCACTTGGGATTATGCACACTCACAATATAGATATCTAAATCTCCTTTCTTGCTGTGCAGCATGAATAAAGAGTTGCCTAGCAGTTCTGGGGCATCACCTGTATGCACTCAAGTTTCTCCAGGTTTCTCAGTCATGCCAGGTTAAATATATGGGCAAATATGTTCCTGTTCTGTGTATGCACTGAGCAGTGACAGCATGTGTCTGTTCCACATACTATTTGAGATTGATTCTAGAGTAAGCTGGCTTGCTGAATGTGTGAAGCAGTCCTGTTTGGAGTCATACCACCTCTCAGCCTATATCTTACAGATAAACAGAGGCTCGTTTCAGTGAGTTCATTGCCCAGGGTATTTAGTCAATCACAAATTCCCCCCTGTACAACTGTCTTAGGTGCGCAAGCTGCTGCAAAAGCCTGTGAGAGATTCCCTCCTTACACTGGAGGGAATCATATCTGAGTGATGACTGATAACCATCATTGTGCTGTTGCACATAAACCAACAGAGTTTAGCCAGACTGTGCCTCTTTCACTGTGCAGATGAGTCCATATGATGGTGGTTTACCTGTGTGGGACATTCCTTCCTTGAGGAGTGTCACAAACATTAAAGGAAAATCAGTTTACTAAGAGTTTGTTCAGTATAGTTATCTCAAAGTTATCTCTGTTTGGAGATAACTCAGGAATGTTGTCTTTGCACCCAGGAGAACTAGGCTCTTTTGCTCAATAACCCGACAGTTTCTGGGATCTCCTTCAGATATGTCCCTTGTTCCATACAGTTTCTCATAACCTTACTGGAAGTTATAGCAATAAAGGAAGCATCCATATTAATCTTATTTGTCCAGGCATTAATTGCTAAGTAGTTTGCTACTTTACTAGAACTATTTTACTTAGTAGTTCTAACTCAATGATCACTTTCAACTCTTTATCAGGACACCCGGTCTCCTCTTGAGATTTTGGTGGAGAGGTCCTCCCCATATTTCTTAGTTGTCTACCTCACATGGTGGTGTACCCATGGGTTCGAAGGATCTGTTTCTATGCAGGGAGAAAATATCCTGAAATTATATATGATGAAGTGGTCTAGATTTTCTACTCAGTCATGGACAGATCTATTTTAGAATATCTCTTTAAATTTAAAGAATGCAGGCACCATTTCCAGCCCTGCCAGTGTTTGGCTTCCACCTGTAGAAGACATTTCCTTATTTTCTTGTCCTTCTGTAGTGAATGTTCTCAGGGGCTTCTTCAGCATTTTTCCACTCGTTGCTCAGTAGAATCTTAGTTAAATGTTGGCCACCTTACTGTCTTGTCTTCCTGAGGCTATGTCCTCATGTTCTCTATTTCATCTATGGAAATGACTATTTTGGTGGCCATTACTTTATGTGAAAGGGATTAGGCACTCACTGCTGATCCCCTTTAAACTAGGATTCTCTGAGAGAAGGCTCTACTCTTGACACATACATTTTCTACCAGATTTACTTTTCACTTGTCTGAGAGTATAACTCTCCCACCCTAATCTCTCCTGCTTCCAGCAGAGGCAATGCTACAGGCTCTTTGTTTTTTTTCATTTGAACAGGATTTTTCCATTTGAAAGCCACTTGTGTTTTTATCATCACAGGGAAAAAAAGTTTTGGGGAAATTCTACTTGACTATATAATGCAGTAATCTCTGAGGGCCCTTTTAACTGTTATTTTAACACTAAGGAAGCATACATCCAGGTATGGCTCAAACACATTTAACTGGGGTCAGAAGGATGGGAAAAGCTCTAGTGTTTCCTGTGTAGCATTTTTGAGAACTGTTTCTATTACAAAGACCTGTAGGGCAGCTATGCTGGGTTCTAGGTGTGCATTCGCCAGGGATGGTGCTTTAGCAGAGCTGTGTAAAAGGAAAGCATTCTCATGCAGCCTCTACCAAGAATATTCACTTTTTAAGTAGTTGGTTACTACAATCCCGTGAGTTAAAAAAAAAAAAAAAAAAAAAAAGTCAATGAAAAAATCAAAACCAGAGTTTCTCACAGGTGATCTGAGATTTCTGCCAGCTCTAAACAAGATGCCTTAAGAAGAAAAAAGGTTTTATTCCTATTTCAAAGATAATTGCTCAGAGGGAGTTATCAAAAATTCAGGATTTAGAAATCCATTCGTTTCAGTTGCAACTTTAGTACCCCAGGCCTCTTGCTGTCATTTATAGTAGCAGTAGAGACAACACTGGGCGCTTCACAGAGAAGGCGGCTCCATTGTATTTAGCTAGCTATGAAGAAGCTTGCATGCTGAGACAGTACACATGATCGCATATTGGCCTGCAAGGGCCCTTTTCAGATCAAAATGGGATAGTTTTGGTATTTTTTAAAAGGCCACTGCTCTCCTCTTGCAATTCAGTCAGCAGAAGACCTGGATTTACCAGATTCCTCCTTTCATTTCTAGGAGCTCTGGCACAAGGAGGGCAGAGAAGAAGAATAAAAAGAGATCAAGACTTGGGGGCGGAGGTTTGTAAAAGGTGCTTATGGTAGTTAGTACTCAGTTCACACCGTTTCATTAGCAGAAAGAGTTCATAAGCAATTTCTGCTAGTGTCTCTTGAAGTTCTTAGCCAGGGAGATCAAGTGATTTGACCTAAGGTGACAAMAGAAGTTCAGCAGTTGAATCTGAATCTCCTTACTGTCATCTGACAGTTGTCTTGGATGAGACAGTAGTTGTTGCTCAAGCAGAGTTAAGGGAAATGTAGAAACTGCAAAGTTTAAGTTTTAAAATGTAATTCCAAAATTACTACTTGAAGTGATTCTTCCAGTCCATCTATCCATCCGTCCATCTTATATGTTCAGTATTTCCTCTTATGTTATCTGTATGCTTAACAGCACTTTGCTATTTTTGCCATTAGAACATTAAACAGGACATTTCCCATCAATGTTAGTTATGTCCATTTTATTTTGAGGCACTCTGCTTCTATGACACAGTTTTATTTTGGCAATAACTTACTGAAAAAACAGTTTGTACTTCATCCCAATACACTTTTATATAAATGTAATCTGAATCTCAGTCCGCAGTTCAGAGTAATTTATTCAAGCATAATTCTTTCCTAGCAAATTGTAAATTAACTTGCAGTTGTGCTTCATAGCTTCATATTTTACAATATTCTATACAGAACTGATTCTGAGATTATTTTATTTAGTTTATGTTAAAACTGTGTAAATATTCTCTTGAGATAGCATATTAAGAAAATGATGGCTGACTGAGAAACACATTGATTCTCAATAGATTCTCAAGTGAGGTTCAATTTTTTGTTTTGAATTATTGTTGGGAATCACAGAGTATAAAAGTATGTGACTTGATCAAAATAACAGCAGGTTAGCAGAATATAGTAGCAGGCCTCTTGTATCCTAATTAGAAAAAAAAATCCGTAATTATATCTAATATATTTCTGTCATAGGAATATTACTTTTTGATTAAACCAGTGCAAACAAAGCGTCTGTTCAAGTGCATAGTTCAGGACAAATCAATTTTTATAAGATAGCTTTCAGATTTTAGAGAGTTAGTACTTTTATCATATCAATATGTTTCCATTTCTAACTATTACATTTTGACAACAAATTCCAAGGTACAAGATGTGATCAAATTACCTACCAAATAGCTATTCTGTGTTCAATAGCCATTAATTCAGTATATAATTTCAAATGTTCATTGTTCTTGTGAAACAGAGACCTTATCTCAGCAGGTTTTATAATTGAAACTGACTGTTGGGGGTGAAGGAGAAGGAGATTGCAGAATGTTACTGTAGTTGGAATATCTCAGAACATACCTTAAAGGAGTAAGGAAATACTGAAAAGTTCTGTGGTCATTTCAAGGATCTATGGATCCCTGCTGAATATAATAGAATCTCTGTCTGCAGCTCACTGGGATCTTAATTACACTCTCTTTAAAAAATCCACAAAGGGAAAAAGAAATGTGTTTTTCTCTCTTTGCTTCTTTATGATTCATTAATTTTAAGTTTTACTTTTTGTTCCTTTCTGATATACAAAAGGGCTGTAAAATTGAGGGGTTTACTGTCAATAATATATGATGCTTTATGTTAGAAATACAGGTCCTGCCCACCCAGCTTTTTATGGAAGCCATCGGTGTCAAAAGAAATGATGTGATTAAAGTATCAATGAAATCTTGTCACTGAAATCAAATTGAGTCAGGAAGATTTTTTGTCATCATTTCAAATAATTATTGTTTGGCTTTAACTGGTATTTAATTCAAATGAGAAGCAGTAAGAAAACAGAAGTCACTGTTAAAGGTTCTAGATTTCTACTCTTCC
The DNA here is from genome assembly GCF_003343035.1 of Apteryx rowi. Taxonomy (NCBI): domain Eukaryota; kingdom Metazoa; phylum Chordata; class Aves; order Apterygiformes; family Apterygidae; genus Apteryx; species Apteryx rowi. The sequence goes on from NW_020451016.1 coordinate 1,557,021, forward strand.
ACACATGACTTTGGGCATACATCTAACTACTTCAGCAAACTGGGTGGTGGAAGAAGGAATGAAGAAATGCCCATCTTAAGAAATATGCACATTTCTTGAAAGTATCCTATTAGAAGTAATTAAAAGAAAAATCTCCAACCCTGTGGCCTTCCACATGGATCAGAAATAAACAAGACGGAAAACCATGTGTTTCTTGCCTTTACTTTGGTTTCTAAGACTAGCAAGTATGAAAACAATATCCCCAAACCTTTGCCGTACATCACGAATTCTGGTCACGTAGAAAGGTTTTTTTTTTAGGGTCAAATGACTGTTGGTGGTAACACTAGTTTAGTCTATTGTGTGCCAAAATGTCAAAATAATTTCAGGCAATTTTATAAGTCTCTAGAATACCTTTAGCTTTGAAAGTAGAGGCCTAACTGCTCTGTTGCTGTGTATTGCATGCACTGTACTGTAAAGTTAGAAACATTAGAATGCGATATAAGCTGGCTTATGTGCATAACATTAAGTTTCAGAGTAATGAAGACTCAGAGGTACATGTTTTATCTCAAATAAGAGAGAAAGAAATGAATACCAAGTCTATCAGGAGTCTATTAAATAAAGCAGTTATTGTTGCAAGCCAAGCCTGCTTGCTGCATGTTCATTTGGTATAATTGGTCAGTGTAGGATGAAAATATATTTATCAGGCTAGATTGAATTAGGAAAGAAGAAAAGATCTGGATGTAAAAAATTTATCCCCACATTGATACAAACAAAAAAATCCCCCAAACATTGACTGTTAGAGTAATATTTCTAGTCTCTATACTGGTTCCAGGTGATGCTTTTCTTTTAGATTGTCCTGCAGTGACAGCAAACCTTTAACTGAAGCACATCTTTTACAGAAGCCTTCCTCATAAAAGACTGAAAGAGATAACACAGAAAGAAGATGGGCTGTCAGGAAATGTGATGGTGGGAGGGAATTTCTGGTTTTCTGTTTCACAAAGCTCAGAGAAAACAAAGTGCTTGGTCAATTACTTGGACAATCTCTACTCTTCTAGTGTTCAGAAGTAGTCTGTGCAAAGTAAATCAAATTATTTGCATATAGCTCTCAATTACAGACTTTCTGCAATGTAAGTCCATGCAGAAATCAATGTACAGTAGTGCCATAGCTGCAATGTTGTGAGAGAGCATTTTAAAGTTTAGTCTTGTACAGGTGCAAGAAATGGGTTTGCTTCTTTGCCTTCACAGGTATGATGAAGTTAGTTATTTAGAACTTAGGCTCAGTGAAATTGGCACATATGTAGTTGATGGTAAAGGAGTTTGAAGGTGAGCAGCAGAGATGATACTGTGTTATGGCACAAAAAAACATTGCTCCTTTTTTTGAGGTGCGAGAGAAAGAACAGATTGTGCATTTTTAGTGTATTTTGTTGTAAAAGTCTGGATTTTGTGCTCTAGAGTTTGCTTAAGTAATACTTTTCATTACATATTTAAATTTAGTAGCACTTTTGTGTGTCTGACACTGCCCCCTTGTCACTCTTCTGAATAGAACTTGAACTTCAGCTGCCCTAATGCCTTTATTAATATTAATGGCGACATCCCTGGTGTGTGAACAAAATCAGAATAGCCAAAGTTAATAGGCAGAAAACGTACTAACTGGTCTGAAATCACATCGGCCGCTATCAAAGAAAAGGCTCCAAATAAAGCTGCCTGTGGTCCATTTGTCTGTATGTGTGTATGAGCACTGTTTATCTGTTAATTAAAAGCTGCTACTGTTGGAAAGAAAGGAAAATTGAGTTACCCAGGGGAATAATACTGAGATAAAATTTGCTTATTTCAGTCGTCAGTTCCTGCTTGTTTCAAAGTAAGGTCTTACCTTTCTGATGTACTCTTATACTTTAGAGATGTCTATAACTGTTGCCTTGAGTTCAGTGATTCTTTCAAATAAAAGATCAGTGAAGTTGATAGAGAATGTGAATGCGTAAATCCTTGCTCTGTCGCTGTGCTGCTTTTCCATGCTTCTAAGTTTTCAGTGTGTTTAATTGGCCTCATTATTCTTCTTGGGCCTTGTTTCCTGTCTCATGGCCTCTTGCTAAATTTTCCTCTTTTTGATTTACGAAGTGATTTTTTGAAAATACCCCCTACTGGTCAGAAGGCGAGGTGGGTGTGCTGATTGTTTACTGGAACAGGCTGTAACTGAGCTGTGCAGAAAGCTGAATCTGCTGTGACTAGGGGAGCTGACTCTCACCTTTTCCCCTGCTCAGAGGATTTGAGTAATGCCTACAGACCTCAGTAGAAACAACTTGCATCAAGAGAGCAAGCCCTGTGGAGGTTTAAATTCTTGCAGCACATCTGAGCTTCAGCATTCAGCAGGCTGGAAGTGACTAAAATCCCTGGCACTCAAGCTCTCTGCCATAATTCACTTTAAGAGCCAGGCTGCAGCAGTCACAGCAGGTTTGAAAAGATTATACTGAATCCCATTTCTCTTCCTGCTCCTACTTTTCTACTTAGACTGTAGAGGAATTGGTTCTCCAACTTAGCCTCCAAAAGAGAAAAACTTGTCTGAACTGACTTCTGAGAGTCACCAAAATCAATTGCTTAACAAAAATAATTCACTAATAAAAGCAGAGCAGAACCAGATCTGATAGTTAAGGGCCCTTTTAAAGACAAGAGGTTTCTTGGTTTTCAGGTTTCAAAGCTCTGAGACAGGAACATGAAGCTGCGTGTGCATGTAGGTGGATGAGGTGTGTCCTGGACTTGGATCTCTTGGTGGGATAGGGGACAGTCCCAGATGGGTTGAGATATAAAAGATTTAACTGATGAAGGAACTCACTGGGATTAATGGGAGACAACATGATTTCAAAACAGTTTTCTGTGCTTTCATGTTTGCAAAGTTAGAGAAGTCACAAGGTTATTTTTCTGATGGCTGCAGATTATTAAGCTCAGTATATTCAAACCATACCTTCTTGCAGGACTGTCCTGCTCCTGACAGCTTTATGTGAATTTTAGCTGTCCTGCTAAGTCAGGAAAAAGTGCAAAATAGACTGCTGATGGGCTGAGATTTTCCCTAGTTATCCCTTGTCATTAGAGAATGGGGCACTTAGAGCAGGTAGAAAGAGGCTGGATTTTAGAGTATACTATTAAAAGTTCCTGAAAAAGATCTATATACATACAAAAAGAAAAATCATTGCTAGATCCTACCACAGAATTTTCGTCGCCTCTAGTATCATATCTATATTCACTTGTGTATGCTGATGGAGCAAAACCCTCTTCCAGTTCATAGTCTGAGTTTTGCTCTAATATTACTGTAGATGCTTATGCCTTTCAAACTACAGTTCAGCCTTTTTTCAAGACATTGCTACCTATTACAGATGACATATTTTTCTAGAAGAGCCCAAGTTAAAAAAAAAAAAAAGTTTATATGAGTTCTTAGTTTCCTAAATTGACAGGGAAAATACATTCATCTAACAGTTGTCTATCTGTTATTTAAGGGCTTTAAACTTGTGGATCTATAAACTTTTTAGTCTCTTAGTCCTTTCCCCTTCTGGAGACAGTTCTGTAGTGACTCTGAGGAACATATCGTGGCAAGGGGGTGATGTTTTTCCAGGTTGTTTTAAACTTTTGAGCTTCAAGGTGTGTACAAAACATTGGAATTTCTTTAAAGATGTTAAATATATCTCTCTCTTACGCTGTCATTCCCTTCCTCTCTATCACAGTATTATGTATATTTGATATGAAGTGAGATGGACCAGGTGAGTTTGTTTGCCTCCCATGTATCTCCTTCTGGATGTCATCTAAGGCAGGCATTTTGTCTCCTGCTTTTTTGCCTGACTCTCCCTGTTGGGTTTATCCAGACAGTCCTACCAACCTTAACATGAGGTTTATTTCCAGCAGATATTTCCTGTATTTTCCTACAAAGAGTAGTGTATTATTAGTCCAGGCTTTCAGATGCTTCTGTAGAATGCAGCTAGAAGTTTGATGTAACCAGAATAACATCTTTTTTCATTACATTAGAAGGGGCTTACTATGTACTTACTGTACTTCCTAGTATGGATAGCCAGACTGCTAAAGCAGACCTATTTCAAAATGCCCACTGTGAGATATTTTTAAGTTATTGTCTGATTTTGTGCATGCAAGAGCAGAAGTTTACAGGTGCTGCCTTACATCCTGGGTGGCTGGTTTCCCCAGCTTCTACAGGCGATGAAGAGAGGGGGTTCCTCGAAAGGGCAGAAGACTAACTTAGATGCTTTGAGTTTCTCTCTGTAGTCTCCCTCTCTCCCCTTTGACTAAAGGAAGAGCCTAGGGCTAGCTGCCAAGCCCTAAAAAGAGCCTTTTTTGAATACCTCTCATCTGTTATATTTTACTGGATCTATAAGTTATTAAAACTTATTATCAGTATGTTATTATCAGTTCCTCACCCGAGTACCCAGCTTTCTCACCATTGCATTTCTTGTGGTACAAAAACCTGATAAAATTTCTCCTGAATTATTCTGAGTATTTCTTGTTAACTGACTCCTTCCTTCTCAGCCCAGGCCAAAATACACCCAAGAAATAGCTAGGGAGAAGATTAGCTCTGTAATGCTACCTAGATAGTACAACTTTACTGTCTCAGTGTAAGCGTATACCCTATGGGCATGATAACACCTTAAGAAAGAAAATTTGCTTTCCTGCAATATACTAAATTAAATTTTTCTAGTCCCAGTGGACTGACATCAACAGAAAATGATCTGTTCTTATTGGTTTGTATTCAGTTAAAAATTTGGATGATAAATATGAAATTGTTCTACTTTTTCATACATATGTAATATGTGTGAGAAAATAGATCTTTGAATAAGAGAAAATATTCTTTGTTATAAAAGGTCTACATAAATATGGATCCAAAAGAGAAAAGATGGAGGGATTTCCTGCCAAAATGATATGATCTTTTTTGTTTGCTTGTCCTTGGGGGGAGGGAGAGAGAAACAGAAAGCAAATATTGTTCCTCCGTAGCTGTATGTGTGCCTATCTAAAGACTAGGTCTTTTGTCCAATCAGAAAAATGTCCTTAGGTGTTAATTTTAAAAGATTTGTATATGTTCTCTTGCTGGACTGATTTCTAAATGCCTATCATCAGAATCTCTAAGTTTTAATTTTCAAGTTTTATTTTTTTAATAAAAATAGTATTAGTCTTCCCTGAAGATATGAGTATTTTGCTAATTCCAACTTTCAAAGGTCACATTTCCATCTGGAGCCTTTTTCTAGTGTAATAGCTTACATTCATTGTGCAAGAGGAAACCTAGTGAGCCAGAACTCTATTTAGTAGTTGCTGGCAGCTTTCTCTGTTTCTCTCTTTTTTCCTGATATATTCAGGATCTGGTTTACTTTCTCTAAGCTCAGTATTGTAATTGTAGACGAGGTAAAGAAATTAGTAGAGACTTTTGGGGAAAAGAAGATTTCTGTTCAAACAAAGTTCTTAAATGGAGTTGTCTTTATCAACTCTGTCACTATTAAGAACACTTCTAGTTATTGTTATTGTAAAAATCCTTTCTTTTTTCATTATGTGTAAAGTTCTATCTCAGTCAAGTTTCTTCTATACCTCAGTATTCCAAAAAAGGAACACTACAGTCTATTCTTAAATTTAGCTTAAGTGATGATACATTCTGTGTAGCAAACCTTTCCTCAGCCACTGATTATTGACAGGTTTGACTTAGCAAATGTAGTGACTTCCGTAGTTATTCACAGTTGCTTTACCTTTCTTAATTCTATCCAGCATTTTCATAGTTTGTGGAAAACAAATTGTCTGTCAACAGAAGATGCCGTGTATCTTACAGGTCTTCTTCTTGTCTGTGTGCTGTCGTTACCTGCTTAATATGAAAGGCCCTGGCACCTCGTTTGTTCCATCGAGGATGAAATGGGCTATCCTCTGGAGCAACATCACTTCTGCAACAAAAGGGTATGTCTTCTTTCATGGGTACATTTTTGGGGAAGTATTCTCTGAAGAGCAGGAATATATGCAAATCTTACCATGTCTGAATTGCAGCTCATAATTGCTTCACGTTTCCCATTTACCTGTGGGAATCAAGGAGAAATGCTTTTTGAGGTGCTCATTGTGCTGCTAGGCTTACAGCCACTTAGAAGTGATTTTCATTATTATTCTGTGGTTGACTTGCGTGAAGATGTTTTTATTATGTAACAACAACCTTAGTGCGTGAGTCTTTGTGCAGAACCAAGGACAGGAAAGCCTGTATTGTCTGTGAGCACAGCCCAGGAACTTGAGAAGAGCTGTGTCTGCTGAACATAGCAGAAGTTAGACAGTTGCTGATCTGATGACCAGAAACAAAGGTTGTTCTTTTTGCATATATTATCTTGTATGGCACAATAAGGAACAGCTTTTATTGGGCAGAGCGTTTCATAGTGAAATTTCTTAGCAAATTCAGCTGTACGTTGGCAGCTACACAAGTAGAATGGTCTGGTAATAATGTGTAGACCTTCAGACTAAGACTGGAAAAACGTCCTGTGCCTAACTATCCTGCTAAATTTACCTATGCAAGAAGCCAGAGAGATCAAGTAAACTCTTTGCTCGGTGCAAAAGAAGACAGTAGTTGCAAACCAGATAATATTAGTGGTTTACAGATATTCATCAGATGGAAATGTCCATTAATCTTCTTTTTCCTGGTGTTCAGTTATCCAACCCTGCACAAAAAAGAGAACCTCATTATGTATTAGTTTAGCAAGCTATATTTATAGAACAATTTACCACAATGGTAATTTTCTATTTTAAGATTATCTCATTGCCATATGTGGTTTCACAATTAAAAACTAAACACAACAGATAGAAGGCAACTAGTTGTCTTTGAAAAATTGTTGTTTAGTGATGTCCTCATCTGTAGATAACTGAGTAATGGATTAGGTATCACATGTTCTGAACACCTCCAATAATTAATTCTGTCCAGTCTCCCAAATTTTTATTAAAAGGTTGAAGTAACAATGAGTGTCATAGGAAGACTAAAAGTGTTTTTAACGAGGTAGTTACAGAGGGAAATTCTTTCCTGATTTAACTGTTCTTCAGCTGATGGGATTCCTATTTCTTTCTCCATTGGTGAGAAAAATATTTTATTTCCATTAAATTTATAATAGGATGCAGAAAGATGTGTGGACCGTTATTTCCGCTCTAGTAGCATGTAGCCCTTTGTGCCAGTTTCTGTTGTGTTCTGAACACTAATGATTTTCTTTAATTTTAGCAGCATATTTCAAGCATCTAAAACATTTTGAGGGAGGCAACAGAAACAATACAGTTCATACTTTTGCCAGTCAATAACACAGTTTAATGTCTTCCTTTAGCCCAAATCTCCATTTCTAGCCCTACAGTTTTAGAGTTTGTTTTGATTAGTAATATTTATGCTTTGTCTTCACTGCTTTCTAAACCAAGGCTCGAGTCATGAAACCCAGTTCTTTCCCACCTGTTACAAGTAACTTATGTATTCAAGACAGTGAACTCCTTTTGTGAGCTGTCTTTCAGAAGGGTGTGTGTTACATGTTTTGACTGACTTCTGTTCTGGGGTGAGTATACTGTGTTCTGTGAAGGAGCTTTTGGAAAGGATCTTGAAACTGAGTCGTCCGTGCAGTGCATGGATATTGAAAATGTAATGGAGCTTTTAATAAGTGTTTGGGCTATTCTCATTGGTTGGACTTTTTCCTTTTCTCTTCTAAAAGTGTCCAAATATCCCTGAATCCTGTCATTGCCAGTTGTTGCTATCATATTTGACGTGTGAGTTTCCAGAACTTCACTGACAGAAAAGATGCTACAAACAACTGGAAGGCTCTTGTGCCCTGGTTCTTGAATTGTTTTATTCCTTTGGACATGACAGATCATATCCATGTGAGTGAGTCATTCAGATAAAGATGTTCCAGCACATCCCCTATAGAGGAACCAGAGAAACAATGCCAACACATCGTTCCAACTAAATTGTCGTAAGTGATTACTTAGAAACAAATTCACTTTATTCATTGGAAAAAGAATAGCATAAAGAAAAAGCACTGGAGTATCATTASGTCATGTCATACTGTGAAGGAAAACTAACAACTGAGCTGTCTTCGTATGTTCAGCATTTGGCAGATAATCATTTTGTAATTCTCTGGTTCTTAAGACACCAGGAGAATGATTGTATCTTGATTCTTTTCCCACTTCATTTATATGGATCTCTGTTAAGGAAACCACTTTAAATCATACCCATTCAGAAAAGGATTTAAGTCTGATAGTCACACTGATATTGTATACTCAGCTTTACAGAGATGGGTTTAAACATCCATTGCAGTGTTTTGCTGAACTCAAAATACAGCCTTAAAAAACTGTGCAGCGAGGATAGCTGGCAGCAGTGTGGTTTGTGATCCAAATCCTGTATCAGAATCTCTAGCCTGAACTCTTTGGAATCAGTTTAAAAGCTCAGTCTACTTCCATCATTTTTTTTTTTTTGGTTCAATTCAGATGTTACTAATATATTTTTCTTGTGTTTTATTATTTAAATATAATAGTTTTGTGGCATATAATTTATAAATATTATATATACAGCTTTGCATTTATATCAGAAAGGTATCTGAAAATAAACATGTATTAATATCAGAAAGGTATCTGAAAATAAACATGTATTATTTATCTCTATTTTTACAGCTGGCACTGAGCATTTGTGAAATGAATGTTCGTCATTGCTTGCTGAACATCTGACAGAGCTGGAGGAAGAAAGAACTGAAATCTGATACCTAATCCTAGGCCCATTTCTTTAGACGTGTTCCTCTGTAAGTCCAAAACTGCTCTATTTCATATGGTTTATTTTGCTTGCAGTAGTATGGAATTCATGTTTAAAATAAATTTTCATTATGGATTTTGAGAGGGTATACAGATATGCAGGAGAACACAATGTAAATATAAAAATAACCCTTACAAAGTGAGCAGTAATCTTAAAATGAGCATTAATTTTGACAGCACGTGCAACACTCAACAGGACAAAGAATGGAAAAATAAATAGTAAGGTAGCAGATCTTCAGAGAAGGATTTGGGTGTTACAGTGGTTTGTAAATTGAATGTGACTCTACAATTTTAAATCATTGCAAGAAGGACAGAAGTCATGCTGGATTGCATTTGAAAATGACTGTAGCTTAGAGATTCATAAAATTATGCCTCTGTGTAGAGTTAATAAGGCCACGGTTATGTCTAGCTTAGCATATTTCAAGAAGAACATGAACCATTGGAAGAGGGGTAAGGGGAAAGCAACAGAAAAGGTAAGAAATCTAGAAAGCATGACATCTTAAAGTTTGAAAGACTTGGGATTGTTTAGCAGAAAGATACAATCTTTTCTCCATGTGTATGATGGAGAACAGAACAAGAATTAATTAGCTTAAATTACAGCAAGACAGATGCAGGTAAACATTAACAACTTTTTAGTGGTAAGATAACAAAGTACTCAAATAGGTTGTTGAGTCCTCATTCTCAGAGTTTTTAAAGACAGCAGATAAATACCACTTAGGAAGGACTTGGATATATCCCATATGTGCCTTGAAATGGCGATGAAGACATAAATGACTTCTCCAGATCTGTTTTCAGGCATATTTTCTGTGATTGTATTGTTAGCTTTTTTTTTTTTTTTTTTTAAATAAAGTAGTTTTCGGTGTCTGGGAGCTCCACTGAACTGTGGCAGGGCTAAGTCAGTAACCCTTGAACAGAAGAAGATCCACCATGCTCTGTTATTTTCAGTTACCTTCATCAGCATATGTATGGAACTCCCCCGTCACCATTGCTTTTCTTCCAGTTCCAGATGCTAGAAAAATAGCCTTTTCAGTCACTAATACTACAGTGCCATGAAACTGCAACAGTACCGCCTTACATTCCTGAAGTGACTAGAAAGCTTGCTTTCTTTTTCCCTCAGACAAAACCAAACCCATTTTAAAAGTGATTGTCCAGTGTCTAATAATTCTCTTATCCTTAAACAAAGAGAAATATTAATATCAAAACAAAACTTTCATTTCACATCCAGCTTCTTGCACTTGGGAGCACACTTAATATCGAGTTAACTTAAACTAATTGAAAATGATCAAGTTTTTGCATAATTGTATTCTGGAGATTGTTTTTGTTCAGTCTGTTGAAATCTCCTGGAACACAAGAAAGCAAAGCTTTGTGAACCTGCTATTCCCAATTTTACCAATTTCATCTACAGTAAATCTCATTAATACTACGAGTAAGTACTAGAAATATTGTTTGATGTACTTTCATATTAATTATACTTGTGGCAATCTTCGCTTTATCAGAGGAGGTAATTCATCCAGATAATAGCAGTTCTTTCTGAATTCACTTCAAATGTCATTATGATGGAATGCAATTTTGGGAGTAATGCAAATGTAAACTTCTGTAGCTAGAAGCTATTTTTTTTTAATGAGGTATGCTCTAACATATACTGCAGTTTTGACCATTGGCACAATACAAAGATAATGAATATGATTACATTTAGTGTAATTCAACTGAAGCTAAATTCAGATAGTTGCTATATTAGTAACACTGTGATGTTTTTATTTATGCAGATGACTCAAAAATAGATCATTTCTGCCAAATTGTGCTTTATTAAGGTTCAGTATCTAGTTTTGTTTTTGTTATAGATATGATCTCTGCATTTATTTTAAAGAGGGAGAGGTTGATGTTATATTTCAGGAAAGAGAGCGCATAGCTCACTGATACCTGTGATATAAGGCAAAACCGATCTGTCAGTGCCAAAAGGCTGGAAAATGAGGAACTGATACCTCTGTTGACAGCTGTAACTTTCAGAAGCATCTTGTCTGTATCCTGGAATTTTTCCAGTGCCCTATTATGGAAGACTAGAACCACCATATCTTTTCCATATGTAGGGAAATCTTGTTGTCCTTGCTGTCTGGGGGATTTAGGTGACCACATTAACAAGAAGTTGTTTGCTTCATCGAGAACATCTACTTTACTGGTTTTCAATTGGTAAAGCATAGCCACAGTCTGTGTGAGTTATGGTACTCTTTTCAGGGCTCTTTCGGGATGGAATAAACTATGTCATGGGTATATTACCTTGAGTTCTTCTCTGGCATTGCTGGGTCTGTGTTGAGAGGTAGAGGTGTCATTGGCCTGTGTCAAGGCCACTGAAGATAAATAGCATCAATGGGGAGGGCAGAAAGGCCGGGGATCATTCAGCTTGAGAGTAAGGGGTGGAAGGAAGCAATAAGGTTAATAGCCACAGTCCTGTCATTAAAGTGAGAGGGGGAGGATGAAGGGGAAAAGGTACAAAGAGAGTAAGAGTCAGGGTAAAAAAAAACAAACCAAACCAAACAAAAAAAACCATTATCTGTAGCAACTGTCTCTAAGAAGGGTAGTTTTCTCAGGCCCCTACAGTGCTATGTTCTGTGATTTAATCGATGCTTTGTTCTTACAGAACTATTTCCCACACAGCTGCAGCTTTACAGATAAAGCAAGAAAATCAGGAACACAAACATTTTTTCTCACAGTGGTCAATATAGTGGGAAATACTAAGCCAAGAAGCTATTAAAGTTAGAGTAGTCCATATTAAAGTTCCAATTGTAATGTTACTGTAAACTTCTTGAATGTGTAGAGTAAAAACTGTAGAAAAATAGAAGCCATTTAAAAATATTTCTTATCTGACCTTTTCTAAGCGTGAGAAAATGATCAGGATAGGCAAAGAAATAATGTTGGAGAAATCTAGGCCAGATGCTTAGCATGTATGAACCTCTGCTCACTTTTCCTCTCCTTCGTCCTGGGATTATGTTTCTAGTATGTCCCCTAGGACAATTCTTTAATGCCTCTTATAAATTACTCTGGTTAAAGTGCTTAGACCTCCTGATACGTCTGAAAAACTAATGGGAAGAGAGGGTATAGAAGGCTACATGTAGCCAGATTTCATATCACAATCATAAAGAATATCTTGCTGCCTTTTTAAGTCTTTTTTCAGCTACACTGTGCTGTGTTATCACCAAGAAGTCCTCACAAGCTGCCTGCCTTACATTTTAGAAATGTGGTGACTTTTGAGTGTTTAAGCTTGTGACTTAATCTACTACCATTAGTTTATAATTTGCATTTTATTTTGAGAATTTTATTGATACTGTATATCAATATGGTAATAATCTAGTCTCAGATTATTAAGCAAATAAATCCATTGGAAAATCTGAGTTATTTCTCCTATATCTGAATTTTGCTGTTGTTCAAACAGAAGTAGGTTGAAACTAGGGGACTTGAAACTGTATAAATGTTCTGTAAGTAGGCACAGTCCAAGAATTTTGTAAAAAGCCTACTGGTAGTAAGCATTRTGAAAGGAAGGACATTCAGGGAGGAAGGGGTTTCTGAGCTGTAGAGAAACTGGAGAGCTTTTAGCTTATATGTCTTGGTTTCATAGGGATTACAAGCAAGACATAGACCGTGTGTTTTAAGCATCCAGCAAGATAGTGGATTTGTTCCTATTTCCTCTTCTGAAACCCTCACAAAACCTCTGGAAAAGCAGAAATATATTAAGAATAATGACTATATATTTGTAATGTATGTTATATAAATATGTATTTACATTTTATAGCTTGTTAACAGAAAGACAGCTGCACAAATGAAGGGACTGATTCAAAGATACGCAGAACCATTTACATTTGTATGACCTCTCAATCTTAACAGCACATTTATGGCACCCTAACACAGCCCCTGATCTCCAGTCCTGCGTGAACACCTTTCTTATTTTCTCATCTGTCCAGCTGCATGGGAATGTAGTCCTTGAGAATAGTTCCTTTGCTTTCTTGGTTTGGGGCCCTGGTGTGTGATTTTTTTTATTTTTTTTTTGTCTGACTCAAGTTCTTCTGAAGTCATGTGGAAGAGAAGGCAGGATAAAGCCAAAATAATTTGACTACCCTAATCTTTCCATAACAGTTTTGGTTCCAGCGCCCACTCTGCTGATTCGTGCCACTGACTTGTAGCCTGCCTCTTGTACCTCTCTGCTTGGGCAGACTTCTGCCAAAATGTCTTTGCCTGGATGCTAGATGTGTCTTGGAAATAGGGTATACCTACTCCTCTCTGATGAAAGGCTTCCTTGTTAATAATAGGAAGGAATCTGCTAGAGCTGATGGTGTTACCTCTCATCCTATCAGACTTGCTAATTCAACAGTATATTGTGTCAGATCTGCAGTGGATATTAAGGTGGATTCACTAACTGGTGTTAAGGGTGTTTTCTGTAACAGCTCTGGCAACTTCAGTAACATCTGTTTTTCCATCTCTAAGGTATTTTATATCTTCACTGAGAGCTATGAGATCATTAGAAACTTCCAGCCATGATGTAGCACTTAGTGTAATTGTCCTCCAGTCCTTATTCAGTTAGGGACACAGATTCCCCTGTTGGTAATCTGTGCAGGTCAGAACTAGAGCTTGGAGTTGTCCACAGTGTCATCACAAGAAAAGAAAGGGAGTCTATTAGCAACTGTAAGTTCTTTGTTGTATGTCTTTTCATCCACATATTTGTTTCCAAGTCTTTTATTCCAATCTTTTAGAATACCAATAAATATTTAGGTTTCTGAGGTTAAGAAGAACTGAGAAATGGAGAATATACTCCAGTTATTAATACAGCACACAAGAAGTCAGGCTACAAACAAAAAATCAAGATTTTGGATAAATGTACATACATACAGAATGAATATGTATATGGCTGACATATCTTAAAAACTTACTGGTTAAAAATAAACTTTTCCAGACAAATTTTCTTTCTGAGATTATAACCTGTTTACTAGCATTATTAAACATCTTTTCCACATCTGGAACAGGTATAATTAGAGTTAATGAATTATTTCATAATTTATTTGTATAAAACACAATTTAATCTAAATGCTTTCTTGAATGTGAAGTTTATTCAAGAGTATCCCAAAACTAAAGATGACATTCTTTTATTGAGGCCCAGTGTTGCTGCTTGCAACACAAAACTGTTGTGGGCCTCTTAATATACATATCCATTGTATACATAGTCTTTTTAATTTCTCTTTACAGAAAAGCTGCATCATCTTTAGTCCAGGTCCGGGAGTAAGGGGAGGGGATGCAGTTTCCCCAAAGCAGCTCAGTTTTCAATTAATCTTATTGACTGAAATCAAACTAAACTAAACATGCACATCTGAACATGAACAGCCCAGTGAAGTCAAGAGCTGCATCCCAGAGTGCTCCCCGATCTCTACAGTTTCACATCTCATCAATTCTACTGCTGAAAATAGCAGCAATAGACAAATACTCAGGTCTGAAGCACTACTCTCAGGGCTGGAAGAATGTGTATAGGCCAGCTCCTGTTACAGCTGCCTGTGAGGGTAGAACATATCCTCCTGTAAATCCTGAAGATAGGTTGGAGGGATTGTGGCCAAGAATGGGAAGAAGGAATGCTGTTGGGTTTCCCTATGTGAAATAGGCATTACTTCATCCTTTGCAAAGATGTTGTTGTTGTCTTCCAACTGACTTGGTAACTAGTCTTCAAAATGCTTTAATGTAGAGATTCAGTTCCTACTGCAGTAAATATTTATTCAAAGTGTGACTACTGCAGTAAAAGATTTGAAAAATCATCCTAAAACAGCTGAGTACAATGTGAATGACCTTCTCCCAATCATACAGAAGCGGGAATGTTGAACCTGCATCCCGGTTGAGTGCTGTAGCTTTTGGGCTCTTGATCAAATTGTTGCCTTCCACCTGGCTCTGAACAGGAAGGTCATTGCAGACCTGAGGAATCCACAAGGCAAAACCGTTTTGCCAAAAGATCCTCCCACTACCTTTATTTTCAACAAAAGACCATGAATTGYGATGGTGTGAAATGAGGTGTTTTACATTCATGTGATAGGTGCTAAGCATAGCTGCTATTTAATGCTTTCATTTTGCAGAAAATGTGCAACAGAGAAGGAGCATGTGACTCTTAAACCAGTTCACAAATGGAGCTGTGTTGCTGTGCTGGCTCATGGGAGCAGCAAATGTCAACTGCAACTGATATTTTTCATTCTGTCTTCACAGAAATCAGAAAACAAAACTACTCCTATCATTAAATAAATAATAACTTGTAAATAAGAAGCTCAGTCCAAAAGCAGACTTTCCCATATAGCTCCCTGACTGCAGCTGGTAATGTGGTGAAGGAAAAGGTGCTATTCATGGTTATGTCTGCTACTGTACCACCATCAGACTCTTTTCGGTGGTGGAATACAGTACCGCCGTACAAGCTGCGGAAGATTCTTCAGCAAAATCCTGGATTCTGACCAGAAAAAAAAATTGTTTCATAGTAGACTGTAAAGCTTGTAGGGAGCCCTTATTTTCAACATTTATTCAGAACACATTTTTAATCCAGTGCGGTTATTATCTGTGGTACAAGTCTGACTATAAAAACTATGAAATGATTTGATGTTACAAGAAAATATGAAGACTTTCTTTCCAGAAGGTTTGTTGTTACACGTGTTGATGTGTGCTCTGACACTGAGCGATGAGTAGAAAGCACTGTTGGCTTACAGATGCAAGGCAGAGTAAAACAGAAACCTTTGCATTTGAATAGTATAGTACTGTAGCAGGTAAATCTAAAGAGGTCTTTTCTGACTGAAAAAACTCATGAAAAGACTAAGCACAAGTTTAAATATTATCAAATTTTCTTTTAAAACAATAGTTTGTTTTTGTTTCTTTAGGTTCACAAATTTTAAGGGATCTTATTTAGGTTTGGATCAGAGGTGGCCTGTTAAGAATGAATAGCACATAGAAAGCATGTTTTACCTCTTACGTTCTGTGGTACTTTGTAACTTCCTCACTGTGTCTCCAATATCATGCTCTGTATCAGTGAAGACTGGCACCATTCGGGAGCCAGTCCTTGCTTCCGCTGTGGCTAAAGACAAATTTCTTCCTTAGTGGAAATGGAACTTGATCTTTTCACAGAATCTTGCATTTTTGTAATAAGCTTGTAGGTTTTTTTGTTCATTCTTCATTAGCTATCGGTTTCATCCTGGGCTCAGAAATCACATGAGCTAAAGAAACCATAGGTTTGAGATTATATTTCTGGAAAACTTTTTTGATTTGTTAAAATTCCTTTGAACAAAGTTTCTGGCATGTTCTGTAAATATTTGAAATGAGCTATCTGCATGACAAAGAACTGAAGGATTTCATTTTACTGTGGAATATAAGAAATATATTTTAAATAATTTGTGATAAAGCAACATAATTAGAGGTTTATTAAGCTTTAGTTTGATGCTTTAAAATTAGACGATAGGATGGCACAATAGAATGCTTTTACTTCCATGTGTAGCTGAGGGTATATCAGCTAGCCTATGTATCTTTACCCTGTAAATGGATTAGCTCAAGTACTGACTTTAGCTCCATAAGCTTGTAGGTCTGCTTAGGTTGATAAGACAATGTTTCTTTTCCAGTTATGCTCTATGTTTTCAGCTAGTTTGAAAATGTCTATATTGCATCACCTTGTAGAGTACACATATATAAAGATGATTTGTCGGGAAGGATCAGTACCCATTAGAAGAGAAGTTTGTACAGTAAGCTGGAATTATTTGAAGTATTTGTGGGGCAGGGGAGTATGCTTTTAATGAGATAGAGGCACACAGAATTTTTTGGTTTAGTCCATTATCCTCTGAGAAATGCTACTTTTTCAAGAAGCAAAAAAACCCACATTTTTTGTTAAAAACAGTTAGGTCTAGGGAATTAATGTGGTCAGGAAATATGGGATGCAAATTACAGATCCAGTCTGAGCTGTAGGAACTCGTTATGTCCATCCAGAACATGGTGCTAGAACTATTTTCATCACCTGAGAGCAGTGCTACAGAAACGTTACAATATTTTAACTTGCAGTGTGCTTGGTAACCAGGACAGTGATTTGAATATAAAGATTTTATGCTACAAAAATGCATAAGAATAGTCTCCGCCAATGTGAGATGTCTTGGGCTATGGCAACAATCCAGGCAGCAGGTCTTCAGCTTCCCAAAAGAACCATAAGCTTTCATGCAAGTACTTAAGGCGTTGTCTGTCTTCCTGCCTTCCTCCAAGTTTCCTCAAATACTTGCTGCTTTTATTTACAGCTGGATGAACCATGTCCTGTCCCTATCAAAAATGTATGCTGTTCCTGAGGCAACAAGGAAGGTTGAGAAAACAATAGTTAGGAAAATATTTTGAGGGAGAGCTTGAAAACTGCTGGAAGAACTTAGGGGCATAATTCATTTGCATGGGACTTGCTCATATCTGTAATTTGGAGGATATGTTTTTGAGGACAGTACTTTCCTGCAGTCACATAGTTACAATTAATTACACAAAATCAAAACTGCTACTCTGAATCCATGCAAAAACAGCTTTACTGAGTAAATTGACATTTTTTTCAGAGAAGAAAAAAATAACATGCTAAATATTAAAATAGTCCTGTTCTCAATTTTTGAACTGGATGGCTGGCATACTTTCAAATAATAGAGTTTCCGTAATCGTTTTTTATGGCTTTTCTACACATAAAATAAATTATCCATATTGTGGTCTGCTTCTTAATGTGTTACAGTCTTCAATTCTGGAAAGTGCTGAGGTTTTGAAATACTTAAGGAAGATCCAAGCTCTCCTGTAGAATTCTCTGAAATAATTACATCCTCTCATGTTCCTTGCTGCCTTCTACTAAAAAAACCTAAAATACCAATAATAGTTTCTACCTGTCCCAAGTCAGGCTCTTGCTACAATGCAATGTCTAGGATTACTCAGTACCTCTCTTCCACCTGTCTGTCCTTCCTGGCCGATGACATCTCCTGTCCTCCTTTTGAACTCATTGTCTAGATCCTGAATACAGCCCGTTACTCAGAAGAGGCAACAGAATTCAAAGTAATAACTAAACAGCATCCAAAAACTTACTACTGATTTTTAAGGAAATGTTTACAGCATGTATATTTTTTTCTGCCTCCCAGTAGAGTTTCACCAAGAAATATTGTTCTACAGTAGAAAGCAATCAGTACCTTCCTTCCTCTTCAAACTGTAATGTACTATCATACTTGTTCTGAAAACAATTAAGATCTGTCTGGTCCAGCCTTACTTTTATGGGTTGTTTTTCTTGCAGCTACAGGCTGAATTCAGATTACAGAGGAGGGTACAAAAGTGTGCAAATGCATGTTTTGGAAATATCTAGGAATATATACAATGTCTAGCAAAGCAAATAAGCATGTTTTTATAATTGCTGCTTCAGGAAAAGATATGGTTATAGAGAAATTAATTACAGATCCTGTAATACAACACATCCTGTAATACAACATGTAAAGAAAAAGGCTCATAAAAATCTAGGGGGAAATAAGAGATAGCTGATTTCAAAGATAATCTACAACTATGCTTATCAGCTGTTCTTGTGAAACCTAAGAACAAAGGGTGCAAACTCAGGTAGCTCAGGCAGTTGGCATAATCCTCTGAATTTTTAAGTGCATATATAATCTTCACCAAATTCCCAAAGTCTTTGAGATTTTCCCATTAGTGGAAAAAAGCAGTATTACAAATTACAGCTTCTAAGAAAATGGTATACTGCCAGGACTTTACACAGGAAAATAACTAGTCTTGGAATTAAAACAAATCTTTTTTTAAACAAGCCTAAAAATCTGAACAAACTGTGCTTATTCACTTTGTGGAGAACCACCCTTGTGACCTAAACAGGCTCTGCTAGCCATATGCTGGTAGATATTATGCAAGTGCTGTATGTATTCTCACCTGATGACTGGATTGCCTTCAGATGTGTTTAAGATTTATCTGAAGCTCAAAATAGAGAGCAAATTTGTCTTATGCTGGCAGAAGTGCCGCACTTGCTTTTGAAACAACATTAATCCTGAGCAGAGACTACCCAACAGAGAACATTAATGAAAATGTCTTTCAAAGACATGCTTGTATGTGAGAGGTTGTGGACTGAGACCTACTGAATCTTTGCTATGCAAAACCTTGAGGTGAGTGCAGATGGGATGACATACAAGAGAGTTTGAATGTTAAGAGAAAGACCTAAATTTTGATGGAATTAAGATTTCTGGACAGAGTTGAAAGAAGATTAAGTGTTGAGCCTAAAATGAAGTAAGTCTGGTTGTTCCATTCACTGTTTACTCTTTCCACACAGTAAGTGCTCAGAACTCTGCTTTTCAAAGTTAGAATGTGAGTTACACTCAACTACCATCTTACAGCTTTTCTAAATGCCCTGTTTGAGGGCATTCGACAAGAAATACAGATTTTATTAAGGATTAAAAGTATTATTTGTATTTACAGCTTTCTAGGTCCTGTATTTCCAACTTTCACAGTTAGCTTTTTAACTTTATACCATCAGACATCTGTTTCATCATCCTTGATTCTGAAACAAGTCATTTGAAACTGCTGTTTGGCTGGAAAGTAAAGAATGAAAGCACAGCTTAAGCTTTCCTTAACAGGTAATTCATCAAGGATGAAACAACACAAAATCTAAGAGAGAATGAAACTGGGTTTGAAAAACATTGGCATTTTTTTCCGAAAGTTTTGGGGGCACAAGGTAGAATTGGAAGTTGAAGAAGGACTTCATATTCAGAGATAAGAAGATGCTTAGAAGTTTATTAGACTGACCTCACTGTATACAATATGAAAATCATTAGTACATACTGAAATTCTTAGTCTACATCAACACAATCAAATTTTACACAGACTCCTCTGCCTGGTTTTCCCAAAGTATTTTATGTTATTTGTCTGTTTTCTAGGTGATACTCCCTTTTAATGTTAATCAAAGAAAATTACACAGGTATCTGCTATGCTATGAATTGTGGCATTATTCCTCATGCAGACACTTAAAAGTACCATTTATTGGTTTAGCTTTAGTTATCTATTATGCTGTTGGTTAGCATAAGAAAAGTCTAAGCTAAACTGGAGAAAGCTACTCTTTTCACACAACAAATATGTCCATATAGGTATTTGCCAGAAGTTATACCAGTGTAAATGATGGCAAGAAACAAGCTTGCATGGAAAAGGCTTAATGGTTTGATGAAGTTTACAAAGCATGCGCGCTATTGGTAATCAACAGATAATTAACAGTTAATGTTCTGTACTAAATGTGCAAACTGAGAGACATTTCCTTTAGAACAGTTGTGGTAGCTTTCTAATTCACTGGAATAGCTATAGAAATATCAAATGGTATCTCCTCTTAATACTGTCTGGCTGTGCATGAAAACTGCCATTTATAATATGAATATGTTTGAGAATATCAGTACTTATTGTAAATGGAGTTTTCAGATCTGCTTTTGTACTTTTTTTTGAAGTTTCAGTTTATTTTCAGTTAGTATGCTTTGAAATTGCAGATAACGTGGAAGATGCTGGAGCAAAGCTCATAAGCAGGAGAAAGTGGTTTTGTATCTTTGTACATTTGGGACAAGTCAAAGTAAGTGGAGCAGATGCTGCTCACTTGGAAGCACAAATAATACAGTGTTAGAAAAACTTGTTCCCTCTGGTTGTATAACCTGAGGCGATTCAGCTCTGTGCTGCCCTTGGCATATGCATCACCCATCCTTCCACAGTCTAATATTGGTAAAGAAGTGAAATGTTTTAGCTGACTTCTTTTTTAATAAATTACAGTAGGCAGCTAATGGCAACTAAGAACTCCCCACATAGTCACGAGATAGTTCTCTACAGCAGAACAAGATATGTCTGAAATACACTGCCCCTTGCTTGTGCTTTTCATTGGCGTATTGACTCCTACATGTTTGTTTAAAATCAGCATATATTAGAATAGTTTCACAGGAAGTTTGACTAGCACTGTCAGTCAGCAACCGCAGAGGAGGAAGGGTGTAAGAACAAAGTTTACACTTCTTACAGCGCACTGTAAAAACTGGAACTAATCATAAACTAGTGAAGTCCCAAAGCGTTAGAGAAGAACAATAAAAAAGATTGGAGGACACAGGATGTAAAAAGAACTAATCAGAAGGCCAGAGATCTTACAATAATCTGAAACAAAAAGGAACCATGTTCTGATCTCTGTTTACCACAGTGCTGCTGCAGAGCGGCCCCAGGGAATCATGACTTGTAGCTTGCCGCTGTTCTCGCTGCACTGAAAGTTGCCAGGCTTGCTAGGAATGTGAAATCTCCAAAGTCAAATAGGAGATGACAAATAAACATCATGTCTCCACTGCTGCCTCTCCTTCATAACAAGTAATTTCATAAGCACCAGATCTGGGAAGCTGTTTTCCTGTGTGTGTATGTATGGATGTTTGGTTACATACTTTGATTGAAATTTTTTCTCAGGTTGGGGTGTAAGTTTTCTGTCCTGGAAATACTCTGCTGTTTAAGAATGCATGTGCATACTCTGAAGCCTTTCTCTCAGTGGGATATATAATGTGATTACATAAAAGATCTCTCTCCTCTAGCCATCTGTTTATTGTCATAAAAGTTGTGGAAACATTATATCTTTGAAGCCACATCCCTCTGTCACATTTCATTAAAATTGACCAACGTGTTCCTAAGCTGTTGGAGGAGATAAACAGCATGAAGTGATAATACTCATTTCCTTGGGAAATCAAGAAAAAAATCAATATTCTATATCTCTATGACAGAAAAACAATTTAACATCATTACAAATTGAGAGAACTGATACTGAAAATTGAACTTAAAAATATTGTCTTCCTAAGTAAACAGCACAGCATCTTTAACTTGAATCTGAAAGTCAAGATGGGTCTGCTTGTACTTACATGTTACCATGAATAGGCTTAAGTTCATTAGATAGAAATAAGAGGAGGAGTGGGACAATATGCAGGGGAGAGAGGTTGCTTAGAGATCATTAGGAAAATGACAGCCTGTATATATACTAGAATTACCTCTAATTATAAGCCTCAGTAGAGTCTGGTTAGCTAAAATGCTAGGTGAGCTAAGAATAAAACAACATACTTTTCTAATCCATCACCAGTTTATAAGGATCACTTTGTAAGGGTTTCCCTCTTGGGGGTGGGAGGAGAGGAGGGACACACACTGGTTCACTGTTACACGGTCTTAAGTATTTGTCCGTAAACAGTGTAACGAAAGATTAGCGGTTTAAGACAATTCCATTCCAAAAGGCAATTGAAAAGATACCCTGTAGTCACAGTCATACTGAAATGTCTTCAGCTCATCTTCTTAGTAAACACACACACACACACACACACACACACACACACACATCCCTTTTGTTCACCAGCTTTGTTTTCAGAAGAACAATACGTCCAAAAACATGGTTTTCATTATTTTGGTAGGAAACTATACATTTTGTGAGAGTGAGTCACGAGTATGTATTAAAATTGAATAAAGAGAACAACAGCAACAATACATCCCCAGCTGAAGCCTCAGATGTGTTGTATGAGCTAGAACCGTATTTGAGAAAATAGGGTACAAACTCCCCAAACTCTTGACACGCATAGTAAAGAACTAGAAAAGAGCAGAAGTGGAAACTAGAAAACAGAAAGGAGAGATGTTAGTAAAGAAGTGGCAAAAAACATACAAATACTGAAAATGAAAACAAATTAATTTATATTCAATTTATTTGGATTCAAGCCTGTATCCTGGAGCAGGTCTAACTGAGGTGACTTTTTTTTTTTTTTAAAGTACCGTCAAATTTTTTCTCTCCAGTTTGCAGCAAAATAGAATGCATAGGGGTACCAATCTAGGATATGTGTCCATGACACGGGGCTGAACTATTCATCACTGCTGTATCATTCATTCATCTTTGTTATAACCAGACTGATATTCTTTACTATTTGGGGCCCAGTTCTGGAAACATTTCTCATCTAGCATAATATTCTCAATTTCAGTGGAACTGTTCATGTGATGGCTAGCATTGTCCCTGGGGCAGACGAATACTGCTTCTAATTAAGGATGAAAACTGCTTATTGAGAAAAAAATACTGCTTGTTTGGGTTTTTTTCCAGGTTAAAAATTACATCTGACAATGCAGTTAGTGAAGAGAATCACTCAATCATTACAGATGCAAAATATGAAGTTCCTCTATTAATTGTTTCTGTATCTCTGCTTAGTAATTATACATTCTACTTTTGAAACTACATTTATAAAAATCTTGACCATTAAGAAATTTTCACACCATGAGAATGAGTTAGCTGCTGAGGAAAATGAATAAAAGAAAATAGCTAAAGGAATGGTGTCAGTGTTTGGTTGAGCACAATTTTCAGCTTTCAAAATTTCTATTTGAGCCCCCTGCCCCTTAATGAAACCTCATATTAAACCCATGGGTTTGACTCATTTTTTAACACAGTAACGATTGGCTTTTCCCTGGTACTGTTAAATTGCATTGGTTCTAATTTACCTTTGCAATTCCTGTCTCATTTTTATCATCTGCTATCTGTGACTTTTCTAATCTCTAATCAGTGTTAACATAGTTGTTGCTAATGTTTAGGCTTTTATACCACTGTTAAACCTAACTCAGCAGTCAGCCATTCATTTTTTGCTGCAGCAGTGCTCGGTTGCTCTGGTGAGTAATTTGTCTGAGTGGATGCTGCCAGTTTGTCTTTTGGTGCTGCTTGCAAACAACTGGAAATCAATTGCGTTTCCTGAACCTCTTCCTGGGTAGCACTGCTTGTTTTGTCTGTAAGGTTGCTCCGTGTACTGCTTTTGTTAGACTCAGGTGTCCGACTCAGGTATCTTTTTTTTTTTTTTTTGGAAGCATTTTAGATCTTTGGATACGTCTTCAGTGTCTGAGGATCCTTTTTAAGAAGTGTAATGTCATTACTTTTACTCCAAAGTTTGCACTGTTTTCTCAACAGAGTTTTAAAAAAAGCCCAAAAGCCAACCTAAAACATTTTCTTCTGGTCTTTGGCAGAGAACGCGTTTGCACGAAGACTGTAAAACTGAATATTTAATCTGAAATTAGTCACAAAATTCTCCCAAGTTTCACCTTTGCTTTATATTTTATTGGAAAACACCTTTCGCTTACGTTTCATGCTTTTATTGGGGTCCGTAGTCCTCACATTTCTTCAGTGCAGGCTCAGGTAACTCATGCAGTGAAGAATAGCTGTGAAAATTCTTCAGTGCAACAGTTACTGCTGAATTAACTGTTGTGAGAAATGGGGTACCAACAACAAGGTAACCTCTCTCTGCAGCTATAAAGAGAAGCACTTTTGAAATCTTCTCCAGTTGTTTTCCACATACGTGATAAGTTTCATCTCTGCTAGCACCTTTGGCTTATCCAGTCTTTCCCTCAGAGCCTTTTCTTACCTTTTTAGTGCTTACCCAAATTCTGCTTTGTTCTATCTCTATTTCCATCAGGCTGTTCATAACAGAAAGTTTCATAGCTTTATTCATTCCGCATGGAAATCAGTTAAAGGCATACTGCTTGGAGTAAGGAGGGACTGAAAAGGTGCATGTGTGTTGAAGTCTGTTGTGGTGGAGGGCAGGGATGAAAGAGATTTAGGAATTATATAATGTCTGTAATTTCTGTCTTCAGTTTAGATAATTAGGGAGAATAGAGCCTGGGATTAACCTGGAAGAAAACTAGCATCATCTGATCTAGTTAATACAGCTTTTCAGAATATTGAGACATCTTGGATGTTGATGGATTCATCAGAATGTGCCATTTCACAAAGTGCACGGGAAAGGATCCATAATGTTAAACTGTAAAAGCTGACAAATTGTTCCTAGGGTGTTTGCTGCTAGGACATGAGACATTTGTTTCCCCCTTTAAATGGAAAAACGAACAAGTGAACAGGYTCTCTATTGTACTCTGTTGGCATTTAGGGAAGGATGTAACTTTAGAATTGTACTGATAGCTCCAATTGCTTCCTAGAGAGGAAGATGGAGTGCGTTTAGCTCACTGTTTAACAGGAACATGAAACCTTGTCTGGGTGAAAAATGTTGATGGCTTTATCGATAGGGCTCAGTAAACTGTAAAGAATAGGCTGCCATCCATTATATATGCTATAAATGCATGCGTTGCCCTAATTAATTTAAAGTTGTACATTCACTTGTATTTCATTTTCTCAAGTATGTTTCAACTAGTTTTAGTTTTTCAGTTATTTCCCTTAGATGTTTGTGGCAGTTGAAAGAACTTTTAAAGGATTCATTAATTTTATTCTTTGCAAATGGGTTAAATATTGACTTTTATTATTAAAAATAGTACCAAAATTGCTGAAGGAAAATTATAAAAAGATTTTCTTTTCAAAGCAACTTATCTTGCAAACAGAGTTTGTTTTGAGTGAGCAAGGTCAGTGAAGCAAAACCTTAGTCCCTGGCCTATGCTTTACCTATTGCTACAGTGCCTTCTATATAGGTAGTCTCTCCAATGTGCAGGGCCTGCCAGTTCTTTACATAGAGCTTCTTCTCATTTCTGCAGGGCAGTGGCATCTCATCAGCTCTGTTGATGTTGCTCTGAAATCCTGTCTGTCAGAAAGTCCATAAGGAGCAGTATGCTAAGATGTCAGATGTGCTTGGTCACACAGATCCCATGTGTTTTGGAGTTTTTGGAGTTTGTGCTCTATTTATGCAGGACCTTATCCTGAATCTACTATTGTCTGGACTTCTCAAAGCTCTGGTATTATTAATTGCACAGGGAGTAATACCCCATATGACTTCCTGATGATCAGTGTTGGCTGGATCTTAGACAAACCTTAGACCAGTGAAAAAAAGAAAGTGCCGTGTCAGGTGGAAAGTTTCACTGTAGAGAGGAGTGAATGGTCTGTCTCTGTCTGGGAAGCAGAGTGTCGCAAATGGAGTGAAATCTCTGGCTTAGTCGCTGCTTACTGACTCACAGCTGACTTCAGTATTTACCAGGGTTCTTCATGTGTGTATCTCACTATTTTTCTGATTAGAGGTCCACTTACCACTTGTATTGAAAAATCCTTGCTTGAATGGAAAAGGATGTGGCTATGATATAGCAGGTCAAGATTTTTCTGTTCAACATCTAAAATTCTACCAGGAAGACTAGAAAGGGGTAAATATAGCTTGTTTGATTTTGAATCATTACAGCATTTGAGTATCCAAGTCAAATTTGTTGGTAGTGGGTTTAGTATTTTTCACAGCAGACATTAAGAAAATAAGAGTGGGGAAAATATGATTGAAAATAGGAAGACAAGAAAATGGTAAAGAAAGAGAAATAAAAATAGAGCAGAAAACTGTAGTATTTCATTTGTGAGAGTCTGCATCTGGGGACTTGGGAATATAACAAGCCCTGATAGAATACTCAGAAAGCTGATATTTCCCTAAAAAAACACATTTAAGAATGATTCCTTACAATTTTACATTTATGCCACAAGGAAAAGTTCACAGTTCCAAAAAGTACTTTGGAGACTGACTGTGTGTCTCTTGAGGTTTTCTTCTTATTTCCCTAGAGACTGGAGGTGTTTAACCTAGGGAAGTTAGTGCTTTTACGTCTTATTTTCTAAAAAGAGAATTGAACAACTGAAGGTGAGGAAGGGTCTCCCAGGTTCATTCATGTATCCTTACTTTTTTGTTTTTTTTACTGAAGGAGAAAAATACTGGATATAGTCCTGATTTTTGTCCATCAAATCTCATAACTAGCTGTTCAGATGCAACACGGTCTTTATATGTTCCCAAGAAGAGAGAATTAGTAAAGTGCAGTTTTGTAGAACTTTAATACAGTTATGGAGACTTCGTCAAAGTAGATTTTCGTTTAAGACAGAAATTGTAAAAAATTCCTAGGGTGAACAAATACTTTCATTGGAATGGGTTTCCTAAACTGTGTCTTGAGCTCTGGGAGACAGATTCTGTTTCCGCTTCTGTCATGGGTCATCCAGTGGTGCAGCCACTGTGAAAAACTACACACAACCTCTTGGACATGAGCATATTAAAAATGTGGTAAAATTGGTTTGGACCTGTACAAATATAGATAACTGAACTTGTCAGCAACTGCAGATTCATTTTGCTGACATGATTTTGTACCTGACATACCTGACCTTTATTTTTCAGAATATTCACTTGCGTACAAAAGCTTTTCAAGCTTTTCAATAGCTCAGCATGACTTTATTTGATTTTAGAAAATCTTATCCTGCATAACTTAAACCATCATCGGTACTAAAGAAAAAAACTTTTTATTTTGGCATTAAATAAGATGAAAATTAAATRTACAGTAACTAAAATGAGGAAAAGCTAAACCGTCTCTTTTAAAGTATTATAGATTACTGTAGTAGTAAAAGGAAAGAATAGGTAAATACATAGGTAAAATTAAAACGCTGATTACTTTGTATTTTTAGGTTTATAATAACCTGAAGCAACTTACAGATAGAAATTAAGATTTACAGTAAAAAATACTTATCCACAGTTTGAGTAAGAGAGAAACTGTAGAGTATAATAAACATGCAAGCGTAAATCTTTAATTAGCATTGTAATTGTATAGGCCATTACAGTACTATTCTATTAAATGTTCTTCTTTCAGGGTTAGGTTTACTATACTTACTCACTTAAGAAAATACATATAGCTGCTGGATTTGGCTGAATGGGTCTGGGGCTTTTTCTAGTCATTTATCTTGCATCATCTCTGGGACATGCTCTAACCCCTTTGGCGGGAGATCTCTCCCTCTCTCATTGCAGCTGTTCAATTTTGTATAAATAATTAAATACTCATTTTAAAAGGTATTGGCACGCAGGGATTGCCCCTGCCAGCTGAGTGCCCTAACCCCAAAGTATAGATTTGTTCTTGTGCAGTCTGCCCCAATGAATATTTCAGTATTTTATATAAAATAGAACAGCTTGGAGAGGACTCGCTTGGAGAGATCCGCTGCGGAGTGGCTAGGGCATCCTTCCGGTCAGGGAAGAGAGGCAGAATGAAGTTCGTCATGGCGACATGAGGCAGAGAATGTATTTGAACCAGTCGTCTGCCATCCCACACAAGAGTTGCAACCACTGTAAACTCAGATATAAGGGAGAGGGCCATTGGTTCTGCCCTGCTCTCTGCTGGTTTTTGCCAAAGTCTCCTTGTGATTATTTTTTGTCAAAAATAAAAAAATGAAATGCTTATTGATTTGTTAAAAAGGTTGTAAGCATTTTAGTACTTATGTCCCAATTACATATGTCCCAATTTTCCAGTACCTCCAAAAACAAAACCCAAATCCAGTCAATCAGTTATTCACATATGGGATTTGCATCRAGTTTTTAATGAGTGACTGGGCTTAAGAAGACCTCATCCAGATCATTATTGCACAGGAGATTTTTAAGCCCACCTCAAAACATGTTGCTCATGGCAAGGAAAAAGGAAGGTTTTTTTTTTTGTATTGAGAATATAATTCTTATATTATGGATTGATGTGCTGTTGCCTTCTAACCTGCTATTGAAAACTGTTCCCAGCCAAGCATTAACAGCAGGAGAGATGAGAGTTTATCTGTTCATCTCTCCAGTGTGTGAACTCAAAACTACAGGGGGCCTATTGAGGTGCCAAATAATATCTTCCATGTGTGAAATTAAAAAGGGAAATTAAGTACAAGAAAATACTATTGAAAGTTCCGAGTGTAATCACAAAAACACAGAATAAAACATTTTGGTGTTTTTCAGTAAATTTTTATTTTCCCATTGCTAGTCTTCTGCCAAAGCTGTCCTTAGATTTTTGTTCCTGCCCAGTGATACGATAGAAAAAGAGAGGCAAGAGGTGTAAGAATTGAAAAAATAAAGTACATTAGCTGTGTATCAAAAATAACATTTAGGAAACATTGGGGGCTTGCTTTTTTTATTAGAGAAATTAAAAAATTAATCCAATCTGTATATGATCTGTAGTTTACCACTAACTTTGTGTGTGTGTCTGCGTATATATAGATAGATACATACACATCTGTGAGCAACTCTGGGTACATCCTCCTGTTGGTGTCTCACTTTTTTGAAAATCAGTACTTTTCTCTTAATTTTTCTAACCTTTTTATCTACTTTTACTTTCAAGTAAGTTAAGAATAAGGCTAAGAATAATGGCAATTTTTTAAAAATGGTGTAATACACTTGCGTATTCATAATTTAAAAGCACAGGTAAATAATTTATCCTATACATAAGAATATCAAAATTATACTTGAAAGAAAGTTTAGACTAGATGGGGACTTCATTTCAACAAGATCATTTGCCTCATGAGGTTACTTTCCCTCCCTTGGAGTACACTCTTACCCTTTTTTTTTCTTTTTGCTTGTGAACAATTTCTTAAAGAAGAAATATCAGAAGATAAGTACTCATCTGTTACTTTTTTATTTAAAAATGCATCCTGCTGCCTCTCTTTTAGACTTCTCTTTTTTGGACTTCTGGGGTCAATGTGACAGAGTCTCTGATACCTTCAAACTGTGTAAATAGAGCAGCATGACTACTTCCAGAGAGTCTGTTTTGATTTGATAGTGTTTTTCAAAGATGTAAATAATACAAGATGTAAAGTAATGAAAAATCAGACTCAGCATTTCCAACTATTTATCTCTTCAGCTGTTTGCCTTTTCTCAGGCATTTTTAGCTGAGGGCAGCAAGTATATTGGATGCTTAATCTTGCTGATCTGTAGTTTTTTTAGAAAGAGTGGGGCAGATACAGCCCCAATATGAGTGGAAGTGTGTGCTAAACTGGGCAGCCCTAAAGCGCGATTACAATTTTGGTTAGTTTTGTCTCTAGAATGTAATAAAGTGCAGAGGCACAATGACATATTTCTAAGATGAGTATAAATAAGATTTAGTTTACTGCTTGATGATGACTTCTTAAAAGCAATTAGGCCTCAATTTTCTTTAAATGTTGTACTGACCTCCATATGTAAGTTTAAGGCCCACAAATATGTTGGGGTAAATATTTTATTATTAATCAAGGAAAAGTATTATTTAAAAGATTCTGATTTAGAAATATTCATAAATAATTCAGATGTCAGCCAATCAGACTAATTTCCTAGGGGGTATTTTTGTGGTTTATTGCTGAGTTCTTTAACTGAACATAGTCCTATGAGAGTAAACAGCAGGCTTCTTTACCTGCTGTATGAAGTATCTTTTGCCTTGCCTTTTAAATTTTTTTAATAGAAAAAATAGTGTCTAAGAATACTGAAGAGTGAGAAGAGGTAATGGGAGTACTGAAAAGTACCTTTTTTTTTAATTGTAATGTTTGTGAATGTAAAGGGAGCAAAACCTGTATTGATCTCAAAGGCTTTTTACTCTGTATGATGCTGAAATGTTGTTACTGTTGATAACTGTTTAGCACTGTCCTGTTATCTGTATTTAGGTACACTGGTTATCCAAGGACTTGTCTATCTGCAGTTAAAAACTGAAGGCAAGTTAACTGTTTAAGTTAGAAATGCTTTGATCTGTTGGAGAAACTGTTTCAGAGGAAGACTGAGGTATGGGAGCCCTGTTCAGAATAGCTGGCTGTAGCCGTTGCTGCTTGGAAGTCTGGAAGCCTGGGATGCTCAGTGGTTTCTCCTGGGATGCTCAGTGGTTTCTCCTGGGATGCTCAGTGGTTTCTGTCCCACAGACTTCTCTGGCCAGTAACAGCCACTGCAGCTGAATCTGCTGTCTGATCTGATACTCAGCGTGCTGCCTACCAGAAATGGGCAGCAAACGTTTCAGGGAACAGGAGAGACTTCAATTCTGTTTTCATCTCCTGGGAACCTTTTTCTCACAGGCTTAGGTTAGGAACTAAGTGGGTACAGCTTTCCTTCAGTGCAGTCTTAGAAGGTTTCTTTTCAAATACAATAACTACTCTTAGATCAAATACAAGTACTATTACACGCTCCTGTAGACACCTGTTCTAATTCAGCTCCATTTCAATGGTACAACTTCCTATTCATCTCGTTCTCAAGTAATTGCAAGTTGAATTAGATCCTTCTCTCTGGTAGCAAATAAGATATGTGCAGTAGTGACGATTATAAAACAGATGTCTGCTATTTCGAAATAATTAGGTTTACTATACTCTTTTAGATTTTTTTTATAATCCATAATTCTAGTTATATAGTGGTAAATATCAGCAGTCAGYACAGTAAATAAACCACCTGAGGAATCAGGTGAGGAACAGAACATGTAATATCAAATTACTGGTTACCAAATTATCAGTAGCTCTCCAAATCTTTGCGTGACTTTGTCAGTGGAACTGCTTTAAAACTACTCACTGATGCTTCAAGATGTTTACATCATACCTGGATTTAACCACATCTGCAGTAAGCCCATCACTTTTCATGATAAATACGGTACAGATTTATGCCAGCATTAACCTCTTAAGGGGGATATACACTGAAGTAAACATCCATCCATTTAACAGATGATGAAATGCACACATTGTGTTCCTGCAATGTACATTCTGAAAAGGACTGCCAACGTTGATAGACCGAAGACTGACTGACCTTTTTTCCCCACTCTATTTGTATAGTATGCCAAACCAGGTAAGTTTTAACTAGATCCGTTACCAGCAGCTCAGCGTTCATGAGCAATCTTAAAATCAAAAAGTACTGAGTATGGAAAATAAAATTTAGGAGACAGAATGAATGAAAAATATATGTATGGTACATTATGATGTGAAATAATTCCTTTTCTTTTGCTTTATATGCAACAATGTAAAATAAAGCAGAGAACAGTGACATTGGACCTGTTAACTAGCATATTCTCTCGTTCTCTGTGTATATCTATCTATCTATCTGTCTATCTAAAGATGTTACTGTTCTTGATAGTTATAGTAGTGTCTGAATCATACAGCACAGTCAGCATTAGGCTCTGCAAGTAAGCAGAGATTTCTAGACACAGTGGAGTAGAGGAGCCAAATGACTGTGGCCTGGATATCTACTTCATCTTTCTAGAAAGAGAAAGACAGGGAGGAAATTCTCTCATAATCAGAAATTGCCACTTTACCTCCTCTCTCTTTCCCCTCGTAGTCCAGGGCACTCCATCTAGCTCTGCTTTTTTTTTCTTTCCTGAGATAGGCACAGTGTGACCCTGGTGTGTTTTCTCACTGATTCTTATAATTTTGGGCTGGCAAAATTCAGTTTTGCTTACATTATTGAGATCCTCTAACTGGCTGTTAAAGTAATGTTACTGAATTCCTGTATACTTATTTCTCAATTGGAATAAAAAAGGCACACTTTAAAAATGTTTGTTAAATATTTAAGTATATTAAGTTTAAGAATATTGTTGCTATTAATTTGAAGTTAAATACTTATTTGAATGTGCTTTTTCTTATTTTCTCTTTTCACTTGGGATATTAAATAATGGTTAGTCAAGAAATATCTGCACGCAAGAAAAATAAGATCCTGTCCTGTTTTTTCATTTTGAATTCCACATTCAAATACATAAGTTACACTGTGTTAAGCCTGTATTCTCTGTGTTCTGTTTGTCAATATAGGTAATATTAACATGTATATCTAGAAATTCTTGCTAGTATCAGGTATATACTAAGCTCAAAACAAAAACTCTGGCTCAAATATCTTAGGAGTTATTTAAACAAGGATAGGTGTGCAATGCCACTTCTTTTTTTCCCCTCAATATTCAGCTTTGCAAAGATTATTTAAGGATTCAGTAAAGTAGCAAATGCACTATTTACTACCTTTCTACCATAAAAATAGACTCCTAAAAGGTTCAAAAAGTCTCAAAAAGAGCACAGAATGCCTTTTGAGAAACTTTAGTCTAAACATACAATCTGATCTTGTTTTGAAATGATCTTTTTTGCCTTCTAAAAAACAATGTACCTTTACATTAAGTTCTGTTCTGGTTTCTCTGATTTGAAAATGAATCATCATACAGTTTACGGTGTCTAATGAGAGGAAAATCTAAATTGCAGTTAAAGTAAATGGACTAACAGAAATCTTTTTTTTTTGCTAGAAAGTACAGTCCTTGAGATGTCTTCAAGCTCTTTGCTTGCTAGCATGCTGCAGTGCACTCAACTCAAATGAGAAGCATTTGTAATTAGTATGGTTACTTTCTTTTGTAGAATATTCCCGACTACTGGGGAAGCCTTAGTATTAATAATTTTTCTTTGTACTTCACAGTTTTTAATCTGATAACAACACATCACTGGAAACAAGATTTAATGGTTTGTTAGCAAATTAAGTGTGTCTTAACGCTTCTTTATATACTGTACAGTAAACCTGTGCATACACTGACTTTTTATTGAAGCATTCCATGCAATCTGAAACAGTAATTAAAAACTTTTAAAAATTATGTTTCTTTTTTTCCTAAAAAGAACTAAGTCAAATTAAATACACATGTTCAACCAAAAAACAAAGCAGTCTTATATTTATCTGAATCTTTGCATCATGTTTTCATACCTCCTTATTTCATCTGACTTCATTTGCCATGCCCTATGGAATATCTAAACAGGATATTAAACAAAGACATCTTATATTTAAAATTATGTGGAATCTTAGTTTCTAAGACCTTTTTTTCCCTGAAAGTATTAAGATTAATGTTCATTAAGAATACACACATTTTTATGAGTAGGAATTGACAGTGATGTTCCAGCCTGTAAAAGAAAGCCAGAAATCTTACATGACCTGTCATGCATTAGAGATCATGCTTTTATTTTAAAATGGTTTAAATTCTCATACAGAATTGTGAGTGTTAGTATCACTATGAATTTATTTCCTCCCCTAACAGTTTCAATTTAGGAGTTGTGGCTCTTGTAAGATCTTACAGATCTTGTAAGATCTTAACGGAATAGCTTGGGCTCAAGATACTGATTCTTTGATGCCTTGGTTCTTCCTTCTTTCTCTTTCATTTAATGAAACGCACCAGTATTCCTATGGTTTTACCAGCCTTTTGGGGGCTTAAGCAGTATTTGTTCTGTTAGCTTTCTCTGAGTTAGCTGGGAACAGGCTTTGTGTGTTGAGCAGAGTAATAAATACATTCAGTGAAAAGAATGAAACAGAAGAGCAAAGAGTAAAACAGATAACTAGACCAGTGAATGGAATTTTCTACTGTTAATTCCCCTCATGTGGAGACTATACTACATGATACTGAAGGGGAAAATCAAGTCCATGCTTAATTCCCATTAGCAGAATCTCAAGACTCTGAAATAACAGGGAAACCAGAACTTGAAGATAGGGAAAGATGAAGAGAGAGAAGAGGGAAGTACCTTTGGGAAGGCAGTAGTTCCCTGTCTGTATTAATGTATTTCTATTTCTTCCTCCTCCTCCCTGTCCCTGTAAAATCGTAGAGGACTCTGTCATGGAAGATTTTGAATGACGATGAATTTCTATTGCACTTCTCTAATTCAGATAATTGCCTTCCACAAGAAGGAGCTTTGATCAGAAATTTGTTTTTATTTGAGTAATTATACATGAAGAAATAAAAGCTGGCAGATAGAAAGCGTGTTCTTTGCATCATCCCCCAGGTGGCTGGTGGCAGGCACGGGATGACTTGTTAGGTCTCTGACGTGCAAGAAAAGCATTGTTTCTGCCACTCTGCATCTCTCTAGTGCTTAGC
The DNA here is from genome assembly GCF_003343035.1 of Apteryx rowi. NCBI lineage: Eukaryota > Metazoa > Chordata > Aves > Apterygiformes > Apterygidae > Apteryx > Apteryx rowi. The sequence goes on from NW_020451016.1 coordinate 1,591,311, forward strand.
GTTTCTGCAAGGAACTGGATTTTTGCTTTTACCTCTGTAGCAACATGTACTTCTCTGAATGCTCAGAAAGTGGATTTGGGGATATATTTGAAAAGTGTGCTGTTACCCTAACTAACTGTTACAGGGAGTGTTCAATTCCAAGTTGTTCCTGCTGATGGGGAGAAGAGGAGAGAAAACGGGGCTGGAATGGATAGACAGAGTATTGAGCAACTGCACCTTCCACTGTATAGCCAGGGAGGAAGAGTTAATAGATGAGTAAATCTGGAAAAGAGCTGTTAGTGCCAGTGGCTTTTGTTTGGAAAACTGAGCACCAGGGATATGTAAAATAAAACCAAATACATCTCCTTCAGGAGACAGCCGTAAGTCCAGAACTAAGCTCTAATCAGATACTAGCGCTTTATGCTAACTATGCTCCTAACCTCCTAATTTGCTTACCATCAAAGCCAATGAAATTGGTGGTTAGTATGGAAATCAGTCAGCAGTTGCCTGTGTTTACTGTTACTATGACTCTTTGTCTTTCAAAATGCACGTGTGCAAGGAATAATCAGCAATATAGGTCATATTTTACATGGAAGTAAAAATTACTTTTTTCCTGCAATATTAATTACTACAGAGGCAGATCAAAGCAAGAAAAATTTTGGATTAAAACAATGTAATTTTTATTCCATCTTTATTCTTCCCTCAATGGTATAGCAGATGTCAGAATTTGTTGCATTACATACATTTTCCTTTAATATTTCAGACTGATTCTAACAATATGTATTTTAAGAACCAATCTTCTGTGATTAATCTGCAAGAGAGATGATTTTTAAAAATCGTTACCAGCTGCTGATCTTAAAGGAAGGCAGCTGAACCCAGGTTGTGTCATCTTTGGAGGGGGTGGTGTGATAGTTGCCAGATGGAAAAGGTGTTGATGATTTTGGGTGTTTTTTTCTCATCAGATTTTATACTAACTGTCCAGATTCCTTCTTTCTCTTCCCCTCTCTTAAGAAATGTCTCCAAACTCTTGGTTCTTCCCTTGCAATTTACAGGGGTTTACTATCTGAATTCCTTTGGTAGATAGCTGTACAAGTGGACAGAATTTCTTGACCCAAAATAAAAACAGATTGTAATATGACTATACAAAGTAAAGATGTTCTAGCAGTATTAAAGACTTCAGTACAATTGCTATGAGTTTCCACCAACACAAATGAGATCAAAATCTTAATCTAAAGCTGCTGAAAGCTCTTTTCCCTGATGTGATGAAACCTGTTAAGTGCAAAGGAGATTCTGTCAATTCATGGTATGACTTCTGTGCTGGCTATACAGAGCCAAAGTTGTCTTCCTCAGTTATCAACAATGTTTTTCTTTTCATTTTTTGATCTTCAGACAGGAAAATAAATCTTGGCTTTTCGATAACATGAAAAAAGTCTCTCACAGACTAATACTGGTAGTGCTTTTTATAGTTGTACTTTGCTGTTGTGCCAAATAAAAGCTCTGGAAACATGCAAGAGGAAATTTGCACTTGTGTGGCTCAAAACTCCTAGGAATTTGGAGCTTCCAGAGTTAACAGGATTAAAAACACTGTTTTATTACTGTCTAGAGCCTTGTTTATTTTCTGTTTCTGTGACCCTTTTTCCTGTCTCCTTATGTAGTATTTAATGAGGTTAAGTTTCAATGTTGTGATTATTCCAAGCTACTTAACATTTGGAAAAAAAAATGTGGTGGATAGAGGAAAAGTTTTGGCAAATATGAGGTTTTATCTACTATTTTTGGTGAGAAAAACTAGATCACCCTAAAATATCCAGTTTTGTAAGATGACAGGAAAATTAATTAGATATTATTTTAATAAGAATTAGATATTGTTTACAATTATACTGCTTTGATCAGTATTTGAAAGCAAAATATGATTATTTTCTGTACATATAATTCATTGATGTCTTATAACAAAGAGGAACCTTTTTATGCAAAATGTTCATTTTTATCCCATGATGCAACTGTATAAATTGTATATATAAAAATGGTGCTAGCAGGCAAGTTGATTGGCAAACCTGCCAAAGAGTTCTTGACAATTAATTTTTAGCCCTCTAAATAGCTCTTGTGCAGGTGCCTGAAGCACACCATACTCATAGTGCAGCATGGGGAAGCCTGCTACACTGCTATTCTGTTTTTTTCTATTTTGTCTGTAGCGGTGGTATATATCAAGAATTTCAGAGCAATGTTCCCCACAGTTATTCACATATGAAGTGACTTTCCCCTTGCATGACTGCTGTTTTCTAGTATGGTAATATGGTTTTATAATAGCCAGCAATCTTTCGTGTATATTTCTCAATATCTACAATACTGTATTTGAGCACTTAGTGTTTCTGAACGGTATGTAAGGTAAAAGGTTAGACAGAAGACCTTATTTTTACTTGTTAGTGGAGCTGATCATTCTCTCATTCTATAAAGTTGATTTCTGGTAAAACTTTACTATGTGTATTGTTTCCATTTTAAGAAATTTTCATTATTGTACTTCTTACTACTTTTAAATATCTCCTGTCTTTTCTGCACCTGGCTGAACCAGTTCAGCAGCTTGTTCTTTGTTTCTCAGAATAAATAGCTTTTGCCTGACAGTTTGTCCATTAAGTGCTTACATAAGAGGTTAGCGCAGTTTCTTATCAGTAGGCTGAAAGTGGAGGTCCCTTTCAGTTTGTGAACTGCTAGTCTCTGTATCCTCATTCAAGAGTCAGTATGAACCATTGTTTTCTCTTAACTATGCTAGCTGTAATTTTTCCTCTTCCTATCTTTATGTAAAAGCAGCAACATCTGGGAATAAAAGACCCATAAATCAAAGAGACCCCATTCTAACTTAGCTTCTAGCTTACAAATTTCTAATTAACTACTACCAGGTGCCTGCTAATTACCGTTACTAACTTACTGTTGATAACTAACAAGTATTCTAACCAATTGACAAATACCTTTGCAATCCTCGAGGCTTTAACATAATTTAGAGTGAGTTAGCATGCCTTGTGCTGGTTATATAAATAGATGTCTTTTTTGCTTTGTAGTGCATTAATACAGTAATGTGTGTTTATTCTTCTCCTAAGGAGACTGGACAATTGCGGTGATTATATTTTGAGGAATTACCTTTCTTCTCATTGTTTAGTATTTCTGATGTTTATAAGCAGTGTGGCTGCAAAAAACTTGCCAGTGTTGATGGAGCCAGCTGCCCCGGCTGGTGGGCACGGGCCCTGGGTGGCCTCCTTGGCGCCCCTCTGTCCAGGGTGCCAGCTGGGGCCGGCTCTCGCCACCTGGCATTACAGGGCGTGAGGCTGATAACCAGTGGCCTCCGCGGCGTGGCAGAGCCGTGGCGGGGGCGACCCTCGCCCGCCGGGCAGCTGCTGGCCTTTGCTGGCCTCCCAGTGCGTGCGCCGGGCTCCTCACGCCCAGGGCTGGGCAGGCCCTCGCCTCCTCGCGCCGGGGTCCTCGCCTCCGGGCGCCATGGCTGCTGCCAAATGGCCGACTCCGGAGGCACCTGAGCTACAATTTCAAAGAAATAGAGGGGGATTGAAACAACATAAAAATAAAGGTCAGTCCTAAAACTGTATTATTACACTTGAGTAATATGCACGACTGCTGTCATAGGCATTTATCTAGAGTACACCTGCTAAATATCATAGATTTTTGGTGGTGGTGTTTGCGGTGGCCATTGTTTGTTGTGTTTCTTTTAAGTTTTAAGTTAAAAATGTTTTGTGTAACTCTCAGGCTCTCTGTTAAAACGGACAAACAGTAACTCTGCTCTAGAGACCGTGCGTTGGGCTGTGCCGATGGGGGAGCTCGGCCTCAAGCCCTGGCTCCCCGAGGAGCAGCGCTTCTGGAGGAGCGTGGTGCATGCACAGGGAAGGGCAGCGAGCAGGAGAACTTCTGCGAGGCAGCCTTGCCGCAGTGCGAGTGCAGCCATCAGCTTAGCTTGTGTGCGGCTCAACTGCCAGAAAAAAATAGTGTTTCCTAAATTCTCACAGTGAGGGTAGACATTTCCCCCTCTGATGGGCAAGCCATTAACAAGGCACGCTCTGCCATGGCGTCTTCGGCACCAAAGCTGGGTTCCCCCGCTGTCGCAACAGTGGAAGTGTGACCTTGAATAGGTCAATACTGTGAATTGACAGATGTGCAATGGTTTCAAAAAGACTTGCTGAGTTATTACACTGAGAAAATATGTGGATTGTACAGTGGTGTTGTGCCAAAGCTTGTCTCAAGCTCTGTTACAGAACGGCTGTGAGTAGGGAAAGAAAGGGTTGTTTAGTGCCTTGGTCTGTGCACTAAGAACCATAAATTACTGAATTTTAGACTTGTCGCTATCACTGAATTCCTGTGTAGCCCAAAACTTTATCTGTTTCTAAACAAGTCACTCTATATTCTGTGCTATATTCTGATAGGTGCAAATTAGGTAGATCGGTATACATATTTAACAAGATGTTGTGGGGCCTGGTGCTGCGTGGGCCTTCCGGAGCAGTTATACCTTATTAACTTTCTGTTTAAATACTCTTGTTCTAGAAGGGTCCTAAATGGGAATAGTTTTTTTCTTTAAATTCATACCCTAATATGAATTAAACTCCCTGTGTAACCAAACTGCAAATGAAGTAAAATGAATGGTTTAGGAGACCATCTAAGAAAGCCCTGGTAACTCAACCATTATTCATGTTGCTGCCTGCTAAATAGTAGTCTGAATCAACCTGTCCCTATTCTCCCTGTCTCTCTGATTTGCTTTATGTGTACTGAGTTCCTACAGTTGTGTGGTAAACTGAAACCACCACCACAAGCTGCCTAGCATTTCCTTTCATGAAGGTGACCTTTTCTGTTTGTTTGTTTGCTGGTTTTCTTTTTTTTTTTTCTTTTAAAGAAGAATGAGTATTCCAGTTGCATTTCCTGAGAAAATCGAGCTATTTAGTGGTTACTAAGTACAGATCAACTGCTGTCACTCAAGGTTAATTCTCATGCTGATGTCCTCTGTGGATAAGGCTGGTTTTGCTGCATTAGCAACCTGAATCTGTGTATTATCAACAGCTGAATAAATAAGGCATAGAAGTGAATACTGAATATGTTTAAATCAAATTAACGCATAAAACCAGAAGTGAAACATGGCATCTTAAAATTTGTCAGTTTGTTTTTGTAATAAACATGATTTAACTCTGTCACTTGATTTCTCATGCCAATATTTGAAAGATTGCATTTTTTCTAAAATTGCTATATGAAGCTTTTGTAATCTGCATATATTATAAATGGGTCATGAAATTCAGTAAGTAAGAGTGGAAAAGGCAATAAGGCCATGGATGGCAGTGATGGCTCAAGACATATCCATGAAGAAAAAATAACTAGCCATCACTGTAAAATCAAATGATATCTTCCTTTCCTCCCCTAACAGTTTTAATGAATGATTCCACTTTCATTGTAGTCAATAGCAGTCTTTCATCTGAATTTAAAGGGGTATGGACAGAGTCCTTCAGATTCTGCTCATTTATCTCTACAATGAAAGATTTTAAACAAAACAGAATATGTAACCTGATAATAATAACCTTTGTAAAAGCCTCAACAGGATGACTTTTTTTTCCCTCTGTTACACTTAACTCTGCTATGTTAAAAAAAAAAAAAAAGAAAGAAAGAAAACCTAGGTTTGCGCTCAGATATTTTTGTATACCTTACTAAGTATTTCCCTGTCTTCTGTCTTTCTTGACAAGAATTTCTTTGTTTTCTTGCAACTTGTGGAAACCATGACATTTGAGGGGGATTAGGACTATCCCTGCTTATTAATAACTTATAATTTGATGTGCTGTTTTGATTTAAGTCTTCCATTGCTCTCTGTAGAGTGAGGCAGTTGAAACTGTAAATAATTTATAAATAGTTTAAGTTCATTTGTCTAATTCATTAGTATGAGTAAAGCCTACTCAAAAGCCTAATATTTAAGTGATACTTCTAGTTGAAGGGATAGAAGTTGGCTTACATTCTTGTTCCTACTGAAATAGAGCTTAATGGACTGCGGTAAATGCATTATGCTGAATCCTTTTTTCAATTTTACGTGAAGACTGGAGAAAAAAGCTTTGCATGGATATTGAGTGATTCATGTGGGGATTACTGCCGGTAACAGAGCATGTTGCATGCAATGAAAATGGATATGCAAGAAAAGGGAGAAATATGGTACTCTCTTAGTTTTATTTTGATGTGAAAACCTGTATGCACAAGTCTTGCATGGCTATTGTAAAGCAGTAGCATATGTAATGAAACAATCCAGCTGTATCAGAAGAGACGGCTTGTTTCCTCTTGAGGCCTAGAAGTAGCATTGCCATAAAATGTAATGTTGATGTAGATTTAAAAAAAAAAAAAAAATTCAGGTTATCCATTCCCCAAAGTCTGGGAAAACAGACTTCTTGATGTATGAAGGAGACTGAAAAATCTGGATCTTGTTGGAGCATGAGTGAATGCAGTGCTGACAGCTGTCTCTTGTATTGGAGAGTTTCCAGTTCAGATGTTTCCACTCATCTCAAATTCAGTAGTATGTTTTGGAAAGAGTGGAGATTAGTCTGATCCTGCATCAGAAAGGAAAAATTGCATCTACTTTTACCAGCCAGCTCAGCTCTTAGAGTGCTGCTTTTGCATGTTTCCTAAGTGAAGTTTAATTTAATGATTAGACAGGCATGTTTGGAGTGGCATCCATGTAAAGACCGCRTGTAGACTATAACAACAGTTTAATGCTGAAAGCGTGAATCACACTGACTTAGGTAGGTGAGGGTCTGTCTAGTTTAGATAGTTACTCAGCTGTGATTTTAACCTTCCAACTTTACTTACACCTGTGAAATAAAACAGTAATTATTTAAAGGTTTTTTTTATTATTTCTTAAAAACAAGCAATATCTCTTACTCCAGTAATTTTCCTGAACTACCTGTCAGATTCTCTCTACAGCTGATGCTCTGCAATACTCTTAGTTTTGTGTGCAGTGTATTTATTACAAGTGCCAGTTTGTATGTTGACTCATTATTCTTCTTAGAATAATGTTATCCTACAGGAGAAAATATTTTCCTGGTGATTTGTGCCCAAGTATGTCATTGATGCTTTTTTGTTCATTATTTAAAACAGCAAAGAAAAAAGGCCAAAGACATCTATATATGGTTCCTATTACATTTGCGGAAAGTAACACACACATTTATTGTAAACACTGCATACTGCAAGTGTTTTCAAAATATATAAAAATGTGTGAAATTACATGTGCTCACAGACATGTTTAAAAGATGGTTAACTTCAATAGGGATTTACATTTTGCTATATTTCTGAAGGCAGTTTTGTATGTGTAAGACTTCAGGGAAGAAGAGTTGCTAAGCACTAGGAAATGGTTTCTGTGTTTGTTTTAACTTGTTTTTTAAATTTATGCATGTTGAACAGTCTCATGGAAGAAGATGTCAAGCATTAGAAAATGCTTCAAGCCTATGCAATCAGTAGGGGTTTGTTTCAACCCTCTGTAAGAGATTCGTTTTAAAAAACTGTGACTGTTTATTTGCCTTATTGAATTACCTTGAAGAACATTTGTATTAAGTTTAGCTTCCTCATAATATGTTTCTTACTCACACATCCAACAGAAATGTGTATATCTACATATATATGTATGTATGTATTTTTACTATAAACTTTAGCAAGAAAATGCCAAAGCAGAAATGTAAGAAAAAATATATGTAAAAAGTGTTTTTGAACTTTATTATTGCCTATTCAAGTAGTGCATCTTACAGATTATAGTCATCTCCTAGTAAGTTCACAGTGAATTCAGCAGTGAAGGGCACAAGAATTCATACTATATCTTCTTTTAGGCAGGAATTCACAAATTGCGACTTTTCCTCAACACTGAGAGCCCAGAGTAAAAGGATTGAAATGTTATTTGAAGGGCAGATTGGGTGGGGAGGACACAACAAAACTCAAGTATATCTGAAGTAGTGCTACAAGGCTGGTTTATTTGTTTCTGAAGCTAATGAAGAAGTTGTGCTATTATGAAATGGCAACATATAATAATTATTTTTCATAAGTTATTTGCTTTTTTGGAGGTATTTCTTAACTTCTGAATATATTTTTGTATTGTCAAAGTAGCAATTATGTATTATTGTAAACAGATATATTTTTTAAAATGTTTGCACGCTCTGGAAATGATTATGCATAATAAGCACACCTGGCCCTTGACTTATTGATGTGCCCTTAGCTTATGAGAAAGAATTACAATGTTTTATGTAATTCTGAGATATTAAGTTCTTTGTGTAGTTAATTGTCAAGGTTAAAGCGTAGCATCTTTTGGGAAGATGCTATGTTGATTCCTTTCCAGAGAAGTTAAATCTCTGGTAGTACTTTTTCCTATTCTTCCAAACCTCTGCAAAAATTAGAGAGGATACCCAGCAGCTTCTCTCTCTTTTTTTTTTTTTTTTTTTGAGTGAGCTGAATCAGAAGGTGAAACCAGAGGAGCAGAGTTTTATTTAGCAGACCACTTGGATACCTCTCAGGGAGGTGGAAGGGAAACATGAATTCCTCCAATCTTCTGGCATGTTTCCTAATTAGAAAAGGTGATGTGTCCTAAGGGCTTAAAGAAGAATAAATGAATGGAGTCAAAGCGTAGAAGAAAGGATGCAAAGTATGCAGAGTATATAATATGCATCAATTTTAAAGACACATATATGAAACCCAGGTTACTCTTTTTTATAGGGTAATAAAGGCCAGGACTTCTGTCATTAACTCTTAATTCCTTGAAGATATTTTGCAAGATCTATTAAAACAAATGAACAAAAAAGTTAGTTTTCAAATAGTTTCTAGCATCTCACATAGCTGAATCTTACTTCTTAACTTTTAAGAGATTTATTTGTTCAGTATAGGATGGCAGAGCTAGCTAGAATAATTTACTGTATTATACTGAGCAGTAACTAAAGTCATTCAGAATGGAAGAGCTGAGGTGCTATTGACAGCTGTTTATGCTCACCTTGCCTAATAAAGACCTTTGCTTTAAATTTCATCTAGCATTTTATTATTAAAACAAGGTTGTTCTTATCACAGTCTCCACAGATACCACCTATTTGTGCAAAGATGGAGGATGAATTTTAAGCTGAGAATTTTTCTTAGACAGCAAATAGTCAATAGTTTCTTCTTTTTTCTGAAAAGTTGTTCTAGTTTAAGAACTTAGGTGGAACTCAGCTTTAGTAGCGTGATACAGAATACATGAAGTCCTTGAAACTGTCTGGTCCAAAGCTACTTAAAGCATAATATGTTAAAACCAGTCTATTACTAACCCAAGAATCAAATATTGTGCAGTTGGTTCTTGACAGCAGGAGAGGGAAGGAAAAAAAAGGGGAGGGGCGGAGGAAAAGAGCATGTGAGCGCTTGTTTTAGGTTGTATGATCAGTCTATACGCGATTCATGTTTTATTGACCTGGGCCCTTGTTTCAAAGGCRCTGGTACTGTCTCTGTGGTCAGATAACTGCGGTGGTTATACAGCATCTCGCTGCCTTCTGCAGCAGCTGCCGTGTCTACGTGGTGTTGCAGGTTCAGTTCAGTACCGAACCCGTGGTCTGGTTGTCTTCTGAGCCTGTTTGAAACAAAAGTCTGTCTCTAAATGTCTGCGATCTTCAGGGCAGATGGAGTTTACAGTTCGACATCTGAGTTTCTGACTTTTCTCCGAACTCTGCTGTTTTTAGCATTGCCCCCGGAAATGTTGTTGTTAGCACAATGCACACATTTACTAGCTTCAAAAGGCACCATTTGAAAATATGCAGGATTCCTTAATTTCACACCAGTTATGGCTCTGCTTACAGTGTATCATTTTGAAAGCTAGTATGTTTTGGTGACTCTGTTTACAATGGATCACCATGTTTCAAATACAGGGAATAACTTCARTTTGAGGACATACGATTGTCATCTAAAAGATTGCTTTTTCAGTTAAAGGAAATTCAAACGTGTTATGTAGACATAAATATAATTATTTCAGCATTAAATAACATGTGTTTGCTAGAACATATAGTATTGCCTCATGTTACTCATTGTTAGACACAACATGCCTGAGATTTTTTTTTTTTGCTCCAGCTTGTCAGATATTTTCAGAAATATATATTTTTAGTATCTCCACATACTCAACATTTCATTTCCTGCAGTTAATACTAAATTCCTTGAACAACCAGTAGCTGTTGGCTGCCATGCCTTTCTTTTAGAAGGGAACAACTGCAACTGAGGGATCCTCACTTATTCAGTAGAAAATGTTGTCTATAACCTCAATGTATGAATAAGCTACAGAGATGCAAAATGGCATGTGATAGTTGCACAGGAATTTATGGAAGAATAGAAAGTGGATTTCCTTATATCTTGTGCAGTTCTTTAAGCAGATGATTGATTGCCATCTTTCAATAACAGTTTTTGTAGCTAAGCATGTACTTTGATTGTGTAATCTGAAGTAATTTAAAAAGTGTCTGTTGAAACAAACAAAAAAAATCGAGATGAGAAAAGGCAATGGGAGGGAATCTTTCTTTAAACGTGGAGAATTGTCTGGGCTACTTTTAATGAGAATTTATTATCTTAAATCAGATTCTGATTATTATCTATGTTATGTAAGGAGTAAGACTGCATCATCATAACGATCCCTTCCCAGCTTCAACACCTAGGACCGTAGCAGCCATGTTTCCATTTGTTCCTACCATGCTGGTTTCCATTTGGCAATGCCATAAAGAGATGGCGTGAATTTTGAGGGTTTCTTCAATTAAACAGGAAATTGTCCTCTTGGACATTTAAAAAAATCGGTATGGGGTAGGAAGGGGACTGTAGGTTGAGAATCGAGTACYGGCACTCACTGAAGAAGGACTTGGAAGGCTGTAGAATGACTTAGATACTAGTTCTGTCGTGTTTGTGTACTTGGTACATGACAGTATTTACACTGGAGAGATATGAGGAGAGGGAAGTGTGTGTGGGGGAATCTGAAAACTGATACCCASGAAAATTTTTACCATGGTTTTGTCAGTCAAACCAAAACAAATCTGACCTGACCATTTTGGACTAGGTGATAAAAGGGAATTCATGAGATGGTCTTCCTCCCAAAGTCTTACTTTAAATAGGTTTTATTAAATGTATAGCACAAACCACATTCCTGATCTGAACCCTAATAAAAAAGATTGTTGTTGACACTATTTATATTCAAATATTTGCAAACAATATTTTCTGTTAGCATGCTGTGTGCTTACTGGCATTACAAGGCAGCATGGTTGCTCGATGCATTAATATCAGTTATGTTCCTCCACAATGCTTAGTTCCTCCACAGACAAATACACAAGCAAGGAAACTTAATAGCTTTGCCAGTGCCTGAAATAGCATGCAGTGCTAAGCGAACACTGTAAATTGTAAACTAATTTTGTCTTCAGAAAAGGAGGATTTTTATTCCAGAATGAAAGTTTCTGTAATAGTTGAGAACACTATAACTTTATCAATGCTGAAGTTAAATGCACAGCTACCATGCTGAAAAAATACTTGCTATTACATCTAAGTGAACAGGCATTCTGCTTGGAATGATGCATTAATATTTATTAGTATCACTTTCCAAGGCATGGTATTACATGCCACCTTGTTCAAAAACATTAATGTGTTAAGAAATTCAAAAATGAGCCATAAAAGTGTGGTCTTTTTGACTCATGTAACACAATCTCATAAGATAATCAGCATCTCACAATACTTGTACAGTATAAGCAACATCTCAGCATGAAAGAAAAATAATTTTGGTGGATTTTTTTTTTGGTTGGAAATTGAAAAACTTATGTTTATCCRGTTAGGAATTAGAGTGGAAAAAGAAAAGGGGGCGGGGGGGGGAATCTTTCCAGAAGTTTTAGTTCTGTGAGGTAACTTAGTTTAGACATTAGTACTGGCTTGAAACCAATCAAGTTCTGATTAAATTATCTTTAACATTTATAAGATCTAATAAGAAATTATATATTTAACTATTTTAGAGAATTTTGCAGTAGACATACAATGAGTTGAATTCCCTAAGATGATTAAAATGTTTATGGCAATCATGATTTTTCTTCAGAAATGTCCCATAAAATATAATAAAGGACAAAATATAATAAAGGACAATTGTGCTTGTTATAACTATGTCTTTAATCTATATTATTCGCAAACTCCTGAAACTGCCCTGAGACCCAAGAAACTCTTGGTTCTTGGCGTGTGTGTGATAGTCTAATTGTCACTAAACGCTTCTGATTATGGAAAGATCAAATAGCACTGAAGTTGGAGGAAGAAAATTAAATCATCACATTTTTGTTCAGATGTAATAGCAATTTACTAACTTTACCAAAAGAATAAATCTTTGCTGGCATGTTCAACAAGGGATGAATTTTCTTATTTTTCTTATATTAAACCTTTAGGTTTAATATAACCTTTGTAGTAACTCAACCATCCATTCCAATCATGACACGTTTTATTTTGTTGTGAAGAATGCTATGAGATCCCAAGTGTAAAATGCTAGCTCTAGTAAAACTGATAGGAAAAACTCTGATTTTGATAGAGCCATGATTTTTACTGCTTTCGGAAGCATCCTTCCATTTGGGAGACCTGTCATCATTTGGGAAATCCATACCTGGTCAGGTTGTGGCGCTGGAGAACTTGTACTGTTTGCAAGTGAGGGACGGTTTGCCAACCGAGCACAGAGAAATCGGAAGCTGGAAATGATGAGGGTGCTGATGAATCACTCCGAGGAGGTGTGCTCACTGCGCAACTCAGGAGAAAACTCATTGACTTTACAGCTATGCTCACCACAGGGGTAGTTTAACTGGCTTTGCTTGACAGTTATAAAAAGGCATTAGAGAAAATTTTTTATTTTTTTTAATTATTTCAGCAACAGGTGTATATATTAAACTTTTTGCATCTGTTTGAGCTTTACACAATAAAAATAAAATGAAAAGTGGGGAAAATAGTCACTGGAGTTAAGACTGAAAAAGGAAAAAGCTGTATTTTGAAAGTATTACATTAAGCATGGACAGGATTTGATCAGTTTCTGTGCTTTGTTACCAGGTCGTTTTCATCTGGCAAGCATCTTCGAGTTAGTTTTTTAAAAATTCAAATAGCTAATCTGATTTGGGACCTTGGAAAATGGAAACAAAGCCCTGACAAACCACACATGTATTACTGTCCCCAAACTGTTTTCATACCCTCAGTATTAGAGGCTCGTGCCTCTATATCTGTATAGCCACACAAATTCTAGCCTGTACTCTTTGAATTAGAATTTGTCCTTCAACTATTCCATGAAGGCTATGCTTGTAGGTGTCAGGTAGGTCTCTATGTACAGTGGGAATATTTTAAGTATATGAAAGGCAGAATCAGGTTTTCAGTAAAGTAATCATAAATCTTGCAGCAGAGTTTATTCAGTCATTGAAGATAGATTTGAAAGTAATTTTTAAGTTATTGTTTGGTTTTGATAAGCTGTACAAAAATGGAAGTGCAGTGCCTCCCTGGGAGAGAAAACATCGGCATTATTGGTAGCTGGATGACTATAGCAGAGCTATAATACCAGCAGGATATTGTACTGTACTACTACTCTTCATGGATGATACTATTTTCAAAGTAATTTAAACAGTGGCACATACAGAATGTTGGTCAAGAATGGATAAGTGATGCTTATCCTGTTACTCCTAAATATTCGGCTGTTAAGCAGTGTATTCACAAGAGCTTTATGTCCAACGAAAAGAATCATTTTATTTAGAAGAGCGGGTGTCAATACAGACTGAATCTTTTTTAAGAGTGTTTTTTCTGGCAACAGACATTGCTTTCAAAAAGCAAACCCCATTATAATTAGATTAACAATAAATAATTGAAGCTGTTTTGAAAGCTTGCATCTTCCTCCTGGAATCTTCAGTGCCATTCTCCTTATTTCGAGGAAGAGCTGCTGCTTTGTTGTCTTAATTCAGAAATATTTTGTGTTCTTCTATATGATCAAACACTGTTTGAATAGCTAAAAGGGAGTAAAACAGTATGAGATAACATATTCTTCACAATAACAAAATGATATGTGAAGGGCTGATGCTCTGATATAATCCTCTCTTATGAAAAAAGGAATGGGGGCCAATGCTATATAGAAAAAGCACGTACACAGGCAGAATGGCAGATAAAGAGTTGACCTAAGAATTAAAAGACAAAAGTTGTTAAAGGACAGATTTTAAGGTCCCTATAATTAAACATTTAGTACGTTGATGAGCCACTACCATAGTTGATAATATTTTTTTGTTAATTATTAGAAAGTTGGTATTCTGGGATTGTTAGTACCTTCTTGGAAGACAGAGTAAATAACATAGATATTTTGTTTTGAAGACATTCATTGTATGATAGATGAAATGAATGACAGAAAGAAGAGCACTGAAATAGTGGAAGGGAATGCACATCCAAGGTAGTTTTGACTTATTTTTATTTGCACATTCTATAAACGTCATGCTTAGTTTAAAAAAGGTTAAAGGCTTTAAAAAAGGTTAGTGTCCATGCAAAACTTGAGAATCGGGAAGCTGCGTGTAAATTTGTATCATGCTAACTGATACCATGCTAGGCAGATACCATGCAGCTGTGATACTATTTCATTGCTTTGAATTTGAAAAAATACCTTACTCTTCCTGCTAAGATTCTAGTGCTGTAGGGACCCGTGTAGGACTCGCAGGAAATTCTGGGCCAAGTGCTATGCGGTATCAGTGCTGGGGTATAGTCATGAGCAGCAGAAATTCAGACCACTTGGCACTTTTTGACCTAAGACATATGCATCATGTGTTGGTGCCCAGGCTTTTGGCAGTATGGATGTTACCTTGTGTGCCATTTAGAAAATGGATTGCATTGCTTTGAATTTAGTGCACTCTATGAGGCTATATGAAAAAGTTAATATGAAGAAGTCAGTGTACTGTAAATTAATATCCTGCCTCATTGCACAATAATTTTCCTGCATAAATGACCTCTGAATTGTAGTGGTTTCAATGTATTTAGTGAATTTCTTTTGGCCATAGGATTAAAAATAGAATGTAATTAATATCATAACTACAGGACCTACCTACCTCAAAAATATTTTTTCATGTATTACATATAGTTAAAATTATCTATTATACCTCTTTATTTTCTGAGCAACATAATGATCTACATATTGTCCTATGGACATATATACATTGCAACTGAGTAAACAGAAGTTTGCATTTTTGTGGTTTTGTCTCACTGCTTTTCCTCAAAGTGAGTGTTAATGGTGGTGTCTGCATTTATATGTAATTCCTAGTACCAATATGTATGCTTAAGAGCCATCTCTTAGTTTGAAGCCTAAGGAGTCACAGTTCTTTATAATCTAGCTGTAAAAATCAGTACCAACAATAGCAGTGCTTCAAGCAGTGTCTTGTTCAAGGTCCTCAAAGCTGTAATTGCCAATTCATCTTTCCACTGCTCCAGCCAGAGAAATTTCACGGTTTTGCTTTTCACTGATCCTAGACTGTTACCAAAGTTCAGTTAGTCTTCTATTGAATAAAAATTCAATACATATGCTGGTAACAAGTCATGAACATGATTTTTTCATCACCTTGAACAGAATCAGTCAATAAGACCTTGATTTGACAAAGTACTCCAATATAACATAACGTCCTTATTCAAGAGAACATTCAGATACAGTTACTTGATTCATATTAGGACCTCAGTATTACTGAAGCACTCCAGATTGATGTGGTTTCCTGAAAGAAAGTTTATCAATATTTGCAGAAGAGCAAAATATTGGAAAAAGGAAATGAGGGAAAATTATTAATTTTCCTTACACATGTACTTACCTTCATAAATTAATGAATTTAGGGTCTTTCAGTTATGCATTGCATATATTTACATGCATCACTATATGAAATGAGTGATTCTTAAACTACAGTAGAAGAACACTGATAAGAATGCTCTTTGTCTTAAGAAGCACCTTGAAAGGTGTCCATCAAGCTATTCTGGACAAGAAAAATGTTGCTTACTGTTCCATTAGTTTTGATAATGTCTGTTCCTGCAGCTTTTCAGTGTGAGAGTGAAAGTTACTAGTAGTATCAAACAAAAATAGCCCATTGTAATGTAATAGAACGAAATTCTTTTTTGAGTAAATACTTGGTGGCCGCAGTGGAAGAGTTCATGCTTTGGTCTATAGACTGTGCATCTCTCCCTCTCCCTCCAGGGAGTGATGGTGTGTGCATGAGTATGAATATATAAAAATATATGTAGAGAAAAAAACAAGCTGAAGAATATACTTTGGATCCTTCCATTCTTTCATAGCTAACATTATGATTCTGTTTCTACTGCTGAAACATGACTACTGTCCATTTACAAGGCACCATTTTAGATTTAGGACATTCAGTGATAACTATAGATGTTTTCACAGTAAAATTCACCTTTGATCAGTCTAGTGTCTTGTAGTAACATGTATATATCCAGCTACTAAATTCAATCCAGTTGTGTCAGGCTCTGTAGAAATGCACACCAAGGTGATAATACCTTTCACAAAGACCTGGTAATTTGGGGATACAATTACACCCAAGGAGGTATGTATTTGGGATAGGAAAAATCTTGAACATTTATCCTGTACCTGCCCTTCCTAAGATCATCTGAGCATTCCTCTCTAACATCTTCCTTCCAGTTGCAGAAATGAACGAAACGGGTGATTTCTCTTTCATTTTTCCTCTGATGTACTGTAATTTCTGACATTTGTTGCCTCTTCTAGTAAAGTTTTAGAGAGCTTTCTGGCATTTGTGGGGGAATTCACTGCTCAGTGAACCCTTTGGAATGAAGCCCCTGTTATGTAACTGGTGTTGAAGGATGGGGCTGGAAGATCTGTTTCCTCAACTTTTGAAGCTACTTGAACCAGCAGCACATAACTTGCTTATGCAGCCAAATATACATGCTGTTTTCTATGAATATGATCTGTGGATCATCCATCTATAGATGATGAATTATGATCATTTGTGATCTGGAGTATTTTAACTTTGAGAAAAGGTCCCTTTACCTTGTGAGTGAAACCACCATCACTGTAAAGCCAATGACAAAACTCCCACAGACGTCAATGAGCCAGAACAATTTCCAATTATTGTGTGTGTTTAATATTAGTTCCTTCAAGAGAAGATAAATAAAAAACTATACATGACAAATGTTCATCACCTCATTAACGTGTTCCTAGTGTGTGTTCAGATATACTACTTCAAGGAAGACAGTCTGGAAGCAGAGCCATTCAGAGATTTGAAATACAGATTCTCTTATGTTTTATCATGTTTGTCCAAAATAATATGCTACATTTATAGTTAAAATGAGTTTCTTGCTTTGCAGCTATTTTGAGCCTTACAGTTTTTGATTTAACAAGTTTGGTCTGAAAAAAATCTGTGATGTAGGTAAGCAGAGGTCATTTGCTGGTTAAAAAAATCTCCTTTTTAACTAGAAAAGAGTCTACCCTAACTGTAGAATACATGGATTGTTGGATGGCAACTCTTTGAACCAGCATCCAAAAAGTTATAACTTTTATTAGTTTGTGAGGTACCACATGAATCTTTTTTTTTTTTTTACACAAATTGCAGAATTTTTCCATTATATAGTTTTAGTCTTTTTTCCTGCTTTTTTTTCCCCCCCACATAATCTGCTCTGTAATAACTTTGCTTTGCCCATCCTTGGTTATATAACATATCATCAAGTTATGAATCCTTCTTTGCTATGTAAGGAACAATAGAAAACTTTTATTAGTCCATCCAGGAAGAGAAACCCATCTGAATTGATCAAGCCTAATCAGTGGCCTCTGTGAAAGAAGAAATAAATGCGTTTCCCCTTATTAAAAACCTATATCAAATTTATAAACGTTGATTTTAATTGGAGCAGATACATTCATGTTTAATATTCCTTATGTATTTAATAATGCTTACAGTCCTGGATGGCATGCATCATTCTCTGGCTTGCCATCAAATACCACACATTACACAGTAACTGTATTGGAAATAATGTAGGTTAGCTTGTGACTAGCATCACAAAAGATTCTCTCTACAGCATTGTAAATAAATTATCTCACCCATCTCAGTACATTTTCTACTTTGCATCTTTCACACAATTTGTCTCTAAAAATGGCATCCAAATCTTTTACTTATTTACAAGACCATCTGGGTTGCAGATATGTAAAAGAACCTTTAAATTTGTAAGCATGAATTAATTAAAGAAAAGGTTCTACTTTACTGGGTACGTAATGTTTCTTGCTTTCCCTTAAATCGTGCTTTACAGCAACCTTAGGTAATGCAGTTAATCTCATAGGTAAATGTCTTTTAAAAACCTTCAAATTATGGTAACTAGGCAACAAAACCTAAATCTTCATGAGAAACAGAGAACAGATTTCAGATCAGTGACTTAAAGGATTACTTTGTTTGGAATATTAAAATATTGATCACTTATGTGCTTCCAGTCCTTATATCATGTTGGTGATCTCTCATTTCCACATTAGAAATAAACTTATGGCTTATAGACAGGCAAAATTCTTACCATCTTTGGTGGAAGTTCTAAAAATTTTGATAGACTGGATGAAGAGGGGAGGGATAGGAAATATGAAAAAGGAATAAATAGGGGACAAATATATGTTGACTGAGTAGGAAGGTATTAAAGAATGTGACTGGTAGTGGGCAGGTGACTCTAAGGTACTGAATGTCCTGGAGAGAGCAGATTACTAGGGCTTGGAATAAGGAGAAAGAAGCTAGAATGAAAAGAATGAGAATTGGAGACTAGGAAAATGAGATTAAGAAAAGGAGCCAAAGAAAGGAGAGAAGTAGAGTTGTAATAAGGACATGTTGGATAGGAAGACATAAATGGTCATGCCTGTGGAAAATGGGTATGAAAACCTGTACTCATTAAAGAAAACTTTATTGAGACCTAGAATGAACCTAAAGTTCTTGTATCTCACCTTTCCTCTGTTGTCAGCAAATGCCTGTGACACGCTTCAGCTAGAATATTCTGTTTCTCTGTGGTGGTGTTCCATGAGAAAGATGACAACCTACTACTTCTATTGCATGAAGTAAAAGTATGTCTTTAATGTAACAGGCAGAATGCTGTCTAGAACAGCCTTGTTGATGATCTACATGGATATAGACATGACATGATATAATTAAAATTTTGTTAGTCTTTAAAACACAGAAAATTATGCACAGTCACCTCCTTGCCTGTTGTTTGTTCAGTGTCAGATTAGCTCCCTTGTCCATATACATATGCATTATGATACAGTCTGTAATTGCATAAGCGTGTACTGTGGTTTCCACAGAATTACTGTCTAATGTGGTGCTTTGCAGATAAATCAGGGCTGGGAACATGCTTTGGATTTAATTCAAGAGGTATGGTGAAGAAAACTGTCATCTATGGGACAGTAAACTTAATGACGTAGTTGGAAGTGTAGTAAATGAAGTAGGGATTTGCAAGATTAAATGGAGCTTGTGATGAGTTGGATTTTGCCCAGTGGTTGCCAAGGCTGGTATATGATTGGATGCTAAACTAGCCTTTAATATTAAACATAAGTATTGAGACTTTCAAACCCAGGCTGCATAACAAATTGGTTTCATACTGAAAATTCTCAGTTTCTTCAAATTATTCTCTTTTCTCAGATGACCTAAACCATGGTTTTCATAGCTAGCCATTCAATGTGTGGTCCTCCTTTTCTGCATACTTACTCTGAAACCTTCCAAATCCATTCTGAACTGACACCTGTAGTTGCAACAGAGATGTGTGTCAAACACACACAGTTCTGTCTAATATTAAATAAAGTCTTTGTCTAATGTGATTAGCTATTCTGAATTATCAATACTTTTCATTTGACTCTTTTTGTGCAATTAAAATGTATAATTCATTCTAATGCTATAGCAAGACTATCAGTTAAAAACCCCTAAGGAAGTGAGTTATTCTTTCTTCAGTGCAATGTTTTCATGGTATAAAGACAAACAGAAACATGTGGGGTCACAAACAAGGTAAAAACAACAACAAAAAAGAAATAACAGAATTATAATTCGTTTCATGGGATCATAGGATAATACAGATTAGAAGGGACTTCAGGAGGTCTCTAGTCCAGCTGCCTTCTCAAAGCAGGGTCAGCTGTGAGATTACACCAGATTACTCAGGGCTCTGTCCAGTCTGGTCTCAAAAACCTCCAAGGTTGGAGATTGCACAACCTCTCTGGTCAACCTGTTCCAGTACTTTACTTACATGAAATGGTGAAAGAACTTTTTCTTATATCCAGTCTGAATCTCTCTTGTTTCAATTTATGCCTGTTATTTCTTGTCATCCCACCACTTACTATTGCGAAGAGCCTGGCCAATACTTGGAATATTCTTTATGTTATTTGTAATTATGAGGATAATGAATGCTAATTTACTTAATAATTTTAATAATTTCTTCTACTGAGCTTTATTTGGGAGGAACAAGAAATAAAGCCATTTTCTAGGCACAGAACTACGTAAAGCATTTTTTTTCAGGCCTTTGGCATTCTGAGAGACATGGACAGAGTCTGGAGCAGAATCTTCCAAGAGTACTTCTGATTGTACTCTTAGTCTCAATTATTCATTTTGTACAAAGAAAAATAATTGCATTTTACATGAATATTGTATTTTGAAGGAATTAGGAAGAATCCTCGGTCTTGAGTAAAGACAGATGTGAATCCTAAACCTTGATTAAGAGAGAAAGATGTTCTGTTCTTTTCATCCTGTGACCTGCCTCCCCATGAATTCCTATTGCATGCTGCCGGAGTTCTTGTATTGTTAATTTTAGTGCTTATATCATAGCTTGCCCAGCTGCATTATACAGAAAAGCACATTTTTTTCTATCTGCAGGTGAACGAGTACAAAAGCCTGAACAGCCTGATATTTTTTGTTGAAAAATAATTACTGCTAAGGTCTTTTTTGCTCAGAATGCTATTGACTAAAATTCTGAAATAGCCAAACAAGACAAAATGCAGCAATTGATGGAATGCTGTATGATACAGTAAAGACTAATAGTTGGTTCACTTGGAAGAAATTAATGGGAATGGCTGTTCTTTGTATAGATTCAAAAGCTTAAAATCTTACACTATAGGCATTCTTAATGAAAAGCAATTTTCAGTAAAACAATCAAGTTGTTTGTTCATTGTGGGGGAGCAGGGAGGGAACTCCCTCTCTCCTGCCTCAGCCGAGAATTTTACCTGTTCAATCAGACCAATTTGTCACAACATAGATTTTCAATAATGTGAAAGTGCTTTTGCAGAATTTTGCAGAATTAGGATTGTCTGCAGAGATTTTTCTCATTGTGCCTTGTGTGAAGCATTTTTGGGTATCTGGAGGAATTAGACTTCTTTTTCCCCTCCCCCCACTTTTGGTCTCCTGCTTGCTTGGCTTCTCTTCTGTTCCCTGTGGTTGCTTGAGGTTTTCTGAGGACAAGAAATCTCATCCAGAGTCCTCTAAGATCAGGAAAAGATCCCTTTCACTGAAAGATGTATTGGGTATGACTTCAAAACTTTACTTTAAGTTGAGATTTAAAAAAGCATCTGGAAGGCTGAGTCAGTTATGAGTCTGAAGAGTTTATAATTCAAATTGTCAACAAAAAAGAAAGGGGAAGAAAGTATTATACTGTCTCTTGTTCTATGAACTGTGGATTGAGGCCCTCGGACAGATGTATTCTCTTTAAAATAAAATAAGCTATATCCAGTCTAGTTTTGATAGCTTTGGCTGAATTTGGTCTTAAACTTGCCTAACCATGTGGTGCAAGCCTGTTGATTCCATATGAGCCTTACTTTGGCTTTAGCTCACACCAGCAGCATTACTTGCACTGTGTGTCGCTTCAGCAGGAGCAAGGTTGGTTTATATGCCATATCATCCTAGGCAATAGGTCCATTTACCATTCATGCCACCCTTTCTCAGCTGCACGGTGCTTACAGCTTTACCTTCCAGCACACAGGAAATCTGCTTGTCTGAACCTGTTGATGCCACATTAAACTCGCTGCGTGTGCATGTAGCTTGCCAAGTCAAGGTCAGGTGCATGAGGAAGCTGATAGTGGGGGAAACTACAGTGATGCTGGTTGCGAAGCACTCTACTTTTCTAGGCTTCACGATATCCTTAGCATCTTGGGGGGACTGTCACCCAGCTTTTCTTCCTTTTATTCCATTCCTGTATTTTTGCAGTAGATAATTCTGTTGGCATACTCCAAAGTAGTATCTAGGTATGCACTGACATATAAACTGTGGGGAGCCACTGGGGGAGTAGGACTCAGAAGCAAACCCAGGAGTAAGCTAGTGTAAATACAGACACAGCTGTTGGGAATATGTGCCTGCCAGGAACTCAACTAACTTCTGAGTGTCAGCTCAGAATTTCTCTCTTGTCCAAAGAACGTCATCTTTTCTTCTCCATCCCTTGATGCTTGGTTGTATGAAGCTGTACTTGGTGATCTCTTGGGTACAGCTACATGAATGCCAACAGAGTATCATATGAAAACATATGAACACCTACACTGAGTTGAAAGGTATCCCAATATCCTACCTGACAAGCAGCTCGCTAGGGAAGCCTTTAAGAACAAGACATATGTAGAATAATACAACAGCCCCTTACAGACTCTCTGACCCAGAAGCTGCATTTGGAGCATCATGTTTAATGTATATCAATGGGCCTAAACTCCATGGGTTCTTTGGTTAATCTTTTTCTGACACAATTATACTTGTGGTTTCCACAACATCTTGTAAAGTTCTAAACTATAATTACACATTATGATTTTATAGGCACCTTCAGGATAAACTAGTAGTCCACTTGATTGCATCTCTTTGACTATGCCTGGCTGATGCTAATACCCATGAAAATATTCCCCACAGAGAAGCAAAATCATTCACAGTAAATTGTATTTCTGATAGCTTCACACTTGCCAATGAATATCTGTTTTATACATAGAAAGAGACAATGCACAGATTCATATTATTTTTCCCAATATTTTAATTATTGTTGTTCTTTTGTTGCAGGTCTGCCTTCCAGGCTGGTCATGCAAATGATTACAGGGGGAAAAAGCAGTTCCTCATGCTTGTGTCTGCATCACTTAGCCTCTAGTTGTCATCAGTTACTTCATGTTTCTGAGAAGTTCTCTCCAAGACCTTATATTAAGGTTGTTCAAGTCTTCTTGTTAAAGCATGGTTCTTGCAGTATAAAGAAACATACTAAAGCAGATAATATAAAGAAATTCTTAGGATGCTCTTGAAACAGAGACAAAAGATGACCAGGATAGCTGAATATACAGAAGTTCAAATATTTCTGTCCTAAACTTTACCAGAAAACAAATTTAGGCATTTGTATTTTGTTTGGTGGCTTTGCTCCTTTTTTCTCTCCCCCTTAACATTTAAACTGTTGCAGTCAGAACAGCTGAAATTTCACAGTGCCATCCTGAGTCTTTTAATTTCTTCATTTACTCTAAGAACCATCCAAAAACTGACAGAAGTGGAACTGGTCTGTTTGTCCAAGCTTCTTCACACCCCTGTGGAGGTGTGGTATGGGGAAGGTGGTGGTGATATGGGGAAGGGAAGCTCCACCACCCTTCACTTTCTTCTGGCAGTAGGTAGCTGAAGGGTTTTATGGAAGTGGAGTAAATTAGAGGGTTTCCCTACCACTTCTAATGTATTCTGGAATCAAGCAGTAGAGGATCAAGTGGCCAAAATTTGTCTTCTGCTATCTCTAATCAGAATTTGGACACAAATAGTGATGTCGCTGTAGGCTTGATTCTTGCAAACATGGACACACAAAGCCCACAGCTCTGGAACAAATTTGTTTTTCTTTGTTTCCAAAATTTGAAGTGCTTTCCAATTAAGTGGTATGGTGTTTCTTGTATTTTTATTCTCTCTTCTTGTCACATATCTTCAAAACTGAGCTTCAACTCAGATTGTGTGTTAATGCAATGGGTTGAAAGAGCTGATCTGACAAAACTCTCTAGCGGAATAAATAGTTTATTGCTGCTCCAAACTTTCTGTATAGATGTCATTTTGATAACAAAAGCTGAAGTGGTAGGGGGACCAAGTGAGCTAAGAGTAAAGGAATAGAAGCAGATGGGATTTGCTTTTATTGTCTTTAAAGTGGAAGACTATGTTAATACTGAAAATAGTAAGGGGCCATATTAAAAAATAAATACATGCTTAAAAAACTAGTATAATACTAAAATATAATAATAAATGGGAATCATACTGCTATCATACTAATTTTCTGTAGGGGACAGAAATTACTAACTGGACCTGAATGAAAAATATGTTGGTGCAGGAAATGAAATAGAATAACTAGCTTGCTTTTCCTCAGCTTTGGATCTGTGGGATTGAGAAGAATAAACTAGTTGTTTTTGAATGTGCACAGGAAGCAAAGTAGTTCATACACAAATGCCATAATTTTCAGAGCATAAGTCCATCTCTAAATAGTCTTTTGCATTCTGAAGGAGGTAGCATGGACTACTGTAATCATTTGGTAATGATCTCCCAGTGCAACTTAATTTCAGACCCAGAAGATCTGGAAACTACCCTTGATTTATGTAACCTGAAAAAACTACAGGCCAAAGTAATAGGTCTTATGCCTCTACCTGAAAGTCCTTGATATAATAGTTTCAAAGAAGTGGTATTCAGAATGCTTATAGTAACTTTTGATGGATTCATTCAGTCCTTTAGCATTATTTTAGGGAATAGTCTCACACTCCAGCCCCCATTTGAAGTTAGGCGCTGCTAAAATGGTGAGCCAGTGCTAGGACTGTCAGACGTTCTGTATAATAAAATTCCCTTATTATGTGGTCAAACCCAGAGTTCTGCATGAAAAGCAAATTGAATGTGGGTTTTTTTGCTGTTTTTTTTTCTTTTTTTTCTCCCCTGTTTCTTCTTGTAACTAGCTGCTTTCCTAGCTTAGGTTGCTGGAAAAGCTGCCACTGAACACATGCAGGTAATGTATTTGTGCAGAGGATCTGCTGCTCAACTGCCATGTGGCTGAGCTGTGCACGCTTGAATAATGCACTCCGTGTGTTTGTGATGTAGAGATGGCCTGTTATCTTTGTGGAATTACAGAGACTCCTCATAAGCAGTGTCTGCAGCCTCTTAAATCCTGAAAGCAGTCCTATACACAGGCAGTTTAAATCACCTGTGTCCCAATCCTTTCTGTCCTTGTGCCCAGCCCACCTAGCTCGGAATGGCTGTGTATGTTCCAAAGAACTAAGCACAATAAATGGACAATTTTAAATAGCTAAAATAGAAAAACACATCATAAAGTTGTGTTTTTACAGATTAAATCTGGAATGATACATGATGGGCATTCTTCTTCTTAGAGAAGAAGTGTAGAGTGCTAGGAAATATTTTTAAAATGTATCCAAGGCCTGAGACCAGCAGTTATCCAGCTAGAGCCATTAGTCCTGTAGCTTGATATGTTGTACCTGGGACTCGAGTTCTTGCAGTGCAGCCTCATAGGAACTTTCTGAAAAAATGAAGTCATTGAACTCACCACTGGACAATCTACTAATATAGCTAGAAATCAGGAAGTCAAGACCATCATTTTCTGTTTGTGGTTCACTTAAATCTGCTTATGCCAACCCTCTTTGAAGCCAAAGAAGTTTGGTGTTTAATGCAGATATTGATGCTTTTTTTCCTTTCAGCTTTTGGGGTAGATGTTTCAGAGAGCTGGAAGGAAAAAATTTGTTTCAGAATTCCGAGAGAAAGTTTGCCAGGCGCTCCTATCCTGTTTGGCTTTGGTACGATGGATCAGTTTGCACAGCCACTGTAGTCACAAAAAAGAGGACGATTGTTTACTAGTACTCTTACGCAATTTCCCACATCTATACTCAAACACTTTTGGCTTGTATTTTTCTGAATAATAGTAAGTTATAAGTTCTGAATTATTAACTGAATAAATTCTGAATTATTAACTGAATAACAGTTAATAAGTTATAAGTTCTGAATTACAATAGGTCACAATATTACAATCAGTCAAAAATTATGTGACATATATGAAAACTAGGCCAATGTTTTTATGATACTAAGTGATGTAGCCATGGCTGGATTCCGCTCATTTGAAAAAAAAAAAAATTGCAAGAGCAGAGTTTGGAATACTAGACAAATACTGAAGTTTGAAGATTTTCTTCAATATGGGCAGTCAAAGCAGAAAAGGCATTACTTCCAGGTACACATGTATACAGCTGTACATGCAAATAGTAACAGGAAATGGGTACTTTTATTTAATAAATTTTCTGCAAGCTTAATTATGACAACATATTTGTCCAGGAATACTATCTGCATAAATTGCTCAAAGGATCAGACACATTGCGCAATTACCACATACTAGTGCAATTTCAGGACAAGTTTTTACATATGCTATGAGATAAAATATCTTAAAACTGCACTGATCAGAAGTTTCTTGCATGGGGATAATTTTAGGAACAACTTTATAAAAATCACAAATCAACTAAGCAGCATATAATTTTGAACATTGTCTTTTATTACCAAAATGTTAGCTATTCAAATTATTTATTTATTTATTTATTTATTTTGCATAAAGCTACCATACTGTGTGCTGATTAGATTCTTTCTGCTCTAAGCATTCTGTTCTGCAATTTATTCTGGTACAGCTGAAGGCAAGTTTATATGGCAGATGCACTGTTGAAACTAGCTGGAAGCGGTGAAGTTAGGTGCATAAATTTTACCACTGGGAGACAAGAAAACCTATGATGGAGTGTGGTCACTCTTTTAGACTTGCTTCTGATATGACTGAGCAAGCACTGAGAAGCTTTTCCTTTTTTGGCTGATTATTAGTGAAGAACAAGATATAATTTGTTTCTTGTATGGCTTGCAATGAACTAAATAGGGTGTTACAGAAAGTACAGAATTATTCTGGAAAGCATACTGTGAGCATTCTGCATTATAGATGTAACAGCATAACAATTTGGTGGCTGCAAATTTTCTCTCTCTCTCTTTTTTTATTTTTCTTTTTCTATCTTCTTTTTCTTTCTTTGACCTCTTCCTCAGTAGTCTCTACCCCTTTTCTCTTTGTCTGTACTATTTCTGAAGATGTTTGTTGAATGCTGCATAAAAGCAAAATGATTGATTTAAGGACACACTTAAAAAGATAAAAATATTGGGCCTGCTTAAATTTTTTTCATGAAAACTTACTTTAATTAAAAATATTTTGAAAATATGTCATCTGTCCCTGTGAAATTGGAACCCTCTTTGAGATGATGGGATGAGGGAATGGGATGCTGGAACTGGAAGATTTTGCAAT
Source organism: Apteryx rowi (assembly GCF_003343035.1). NCBI lineage: Eukaryota > Metazoa > Chordata > Aves > Apterygiformes > Apterygidae > Apteryx > Apteryx rowi. Next base: position 1,618,533 of record NW_020451016.1, read on the forward strand.
GCCTTGTGGAAAATTTACACCTAAAATGCCTTGTTTCACTATTTTTGTAGAGTTCTTCCGTAACTAACTCCATCCACCTGCCTCTCTTGTTGTACTGCAGCTTGTGGCAGGGGAAGTTACTGAATCCAAATATAGCGAACTGATTAACTCCCAATATCTTGATGCATGTGCAGTTGCCTTTCCTGCACCCTCTCTGCCAGACTATTGCTCCAGTATCTGTTGGGAGGAGGAAGAGAAGTTCCCTGGTGGACCTAGCTCTCTCCAGGAGACTCTGGTCAGTGTCGCCAAGGGAAGATGCTGCTCTGTTTGATTTGCATGGTGAAGTTATGCCACCTACATGCAGGTTTAGGTTTTGGTGCTCTCGTCAAAGAGTACTTCTTGATGGGAACTGCTGGCAAATGTACTTAAAAGCTATTTAGCAGCCTTTTAAAAACAGGAAGGACTCTAAAGCTGATAAACCCATGCCCTGTTTCTTTCCAGTTCTTCCTCTTCTTTGTTTGACAGGGATGAGTCTCACACCAGCTAACTAGATAGTTGCTGTGTCAGAGAGCACGAGTTAGACGTCACCTTTATTGCTCTGAATCATCCATTGAGAGTCCAAAAAAGGATGCTGACAGTTTCTTTTTCTTGCTTGCTAAAAATGTCTGAAACGGATCACCACAAAGCCGTCTAAGTGTATTAGGGGAGGAACAGTTACAGCGTCACCAGGTGTTGATTCAGGAGTTGCGGAGCTTACCTTAGCATCTGTCTGTGAGGCCAGTTCAAACTTAATTGTTGAAAAGTGAGAGTTAAATCACTGTGAATATCTGTAATTTACTACTGTAGTTTGTGGAAACAGGATTTTTTTTTTTTTTTTAAGCCAAGTACTTTCCTAATACCTCAGTGATCTGCAGCCTCCCAGAGTCAAGTGAAACACTTAGTTCTGGGAAGTGGGCTCGAATGTTGAATGAAAGAACTACTCAGACAAGTCCTTCTATTGGAAGTGCACTTAGCTTAGGTGTTAGTAAACAGCAGCCATACCTTATCCCACCTGTAAATTCCTTCCAATAGGATGTGAAGCAAGCAGTAGTTTGGTCTGATGCTGTGGTGCGTTTTTCTGCTAGATGCTATAATTAGGAAGGAGCGTGCCTGACTGTGAGCAAGTTTTTAATGGTATTTTTGCAAAAGTTAGTCAAAACTTGATTAGGATACTGAGATTACAGTATATACGTCTGTGTTCTCTTTCAGCTTCTTTGATGGTATATTTTTCTCTTTTTTTTCTCTTTTGAATTTTATTTTAGGGCATTTTTCCTGTTTGTTAGTAAACAGCTGCTTTATTTCTTGCCAAAGTTAAGTTTCTTTTGGTAGGGAACAAAAAGATTGATAGGAAAAAATTTTTTGGTGATGAACTCAGTATTATAAAGAGGGCAAAGTCTAAATGGCCATAAATTGTATCAGAATACAAACTTTTACTGAATCTCAGACTGACAAAGTACAGATTGCTATCCTAGTAAAGTAAAGGTTTACTTGAGATTTATATATAACCAAGAGTGACTTGATCAGGCATTTATGCTCTGCTACCACGGTGCTGAGACTCTTTAAAACATTAATCATCTGAATGATTCCTGTTCCCTGGCTGGTGCTAGGATATGTTGGCTTGGGAAATCCTGACAGAGAGGTCAGTGAAAYGTAAAGGCTCCTCTTTCAGTATCCGTCCTGGTTCCTAGGCAAGCCAGGAGCAGCATTGTAATGGTGCTTTACCTATTTTGTATGTGAGGCACTCATTGGAGCTAAGTGCTATTAGAAAGCTAATTTGCTTTGGCTAAAGTTAACTTTCATGTCTCTGTGCAAAACAACTCATTAAGGAAAAACATTTTCCCACTTTTCTCTGATAAATAAGTTCACAAAGCCCACACCTGTTTTTTAGGAAAATGAGTAATTTTTATCTTGCAGTCTTAACAAATAAATATGTGTCTTTTTAGGAAAGCATTTTGCTCTGTGTTTGAGGGGAAGAAAACTGGTGGTGTGTACAAAGAGCATAGTTTTGGGGGGGAAAAGACCAGAGCTCTCTGTAACTCTGGTGGTTCAGTTCAGAAAAGTTTACTTCAGTGTTTCCATGGAAGTCATAGTATTCATCTAAGACTCACGCACAGTATCAGTCTTGCTGAAACTGTCGATGGGGATACTCTCGGAAAGTCCTCCTCTCCTTGGGCACAACCCTGCCAGATGCTGGGCAACACTTGAAAGAATCTGGGCTGCTACTGACCTTATTAAGAGCTGAAGATGCACAGTATGTTCCAGGACAAAATCCACAGTCACCAAAGTTGTTTGATTAAGCTTGTGTTGCTGTACTAAAATGCATACTAATGAATCTTTGACAAAGGGGACTGTGCTGAATCACTCTTCTGAAAGGGACATTAGCCATGTTTTTCTTAGGAAACTTGTCTGTTCTGATAACTATCGCTCCTATGGAAAGGGATCCTCAAGATGCCTTGATTCTGTCAAGAATCACTGATGTTTAAAAGTGTGCAGCTTTTACCTGGGCATAAAGTCAGTTGTGTCCCTGACTTACTGTGTGCAGGAAAAGATTCATAACATATTCTGTGTTTGTCAGCCATGGCAGCATTACAGGTCGTGTGAGCTGTGAATGATGTTTAGCTGCATGCAGATTTTTGATCACATTCTCAGGAAAAACAATGCATTGTTTTAGTAAGAATATAGCTGGGTAGCCTGCAGCTCTAACTTAGGGGCTGAGACCTAGGAGGCCTGAATTCAGATCCCACTCCTGCAGTGATTCTGCTGTGGCCTTTGCAAGGCGCTTTAACTCATGTTTGTAAAATACTGCTATATACCTAACTCTCAGTAATATTGTGGGACTTCATCTTCTGGGTAGTTTGTTTCAGCTACATAGAAAAAAAGAATGAAGTCCTTCTTCTGTTTCTGAAATAACATCTTTCTTGAAATTCATAAAACATGTTGATCCTGAAGAGAGTGTTGTAATTGCTAACTACTGTTGTATGGTAGTAGTGCTAATGAACATACTTCTTTAAGCCTGTTACTGTTACTCAGAGCTCCAGGACAGTAATAATACRTCTAGGTAATTTTTAAAGTAAACTCCTTCCCTATTTGTACAGCAAATATACTTTTGAAGTGTAACAGCAACATACTATCATTTTATATTTTATGCAGCACCATAGGAAATTTAATCGAAACAGCAAAGTGTCAACAGGACAGCTTACACATTTTAAGGTATTCATGTATGTCAAGCATGAAGAGTTTTCGACAGCAATAGTCTCTCACACAAAGATTTATTCACTATGTAGACTTTTTCATGGCTCATAAAGAGTGATGGATTAACTTAATTTTTAGTTTAATCTCTTTCTTTTCACTTCAGTAATTCTTTGATACTAGCAAAAGATTAGGGCAAATTTGGAACCATTCACCAGCCATTAGTAATTGTGTATGTTACAGACTGTACATAGAGCAAAACAGGTTGCTTGACTTCTTGGTGAGTAGGAAGACAGCCTTCCTTTCAAAAATTTTTTAAGCAATATTTTAAGATCTATTGCATACAATGTGTGACTACAATTTTCCATTCTTTCAAATAAACTTGGTTCTAGGATAACTTTAAACTTTTTCCTAGTTATTATAATCAGTTTACTGCTCCAGTGCTTGCGTATGCTAATATAGTAAAGATTTCTTTTCCAATTTCTCTGAGAGTTTGTATGCCTGAGGACAGCAGAACTGGGCCTTACTGCGGTCATGTGTGATAGGTGATTCCCTTTTCCATAGGTTGAATGCTGCTGGATAACACTGGGTTTCTAGCAGATTCCTTCCTCCAGGAGTATGAAGGAAATTTAAAGGCTCCACACTATAGCTGCAGTGATTAAAATATGCTAAGAAAATGACCACATGCTTCTGCATATAAAGAATACAAAAATACAGTAATAAAGAAATGAAACTCATATCAAAAAGAGAATTGACTTACTTGTGCAGACTTTTTTGTAAGGTGTTTAGGTTCTATAAATCCCATACAGTTCCCTCTTAGGCTTGCTTGGTGTAGTGCTCTTTCATTAAGTTGCCATACTTATGTTTTTGGAACTGTGGAAAAATTTGCATTCTCACTCAAGTCTTGCTTTTATATAGCTCAGTGAAGAATACTGTGTAGGCTCAAGACCCTACTAGATGTCCTATTTGATATTCTCCGCCCTGAATGTGACTGCTTTATGTTGACTCAGGAACCATCATGTTCCTTTTAATACATTTGAAAAATCTTCTTGACATCAAGGTTTGCAATGAACAGTTCAGTGTATTAGAACTTTCCAGTTGTTCCTTTTGAAGAAATTGGCTATTTTAATTAGTTTTCTTATCACAGTGAAGGAAAAAAATGTAGAAAAAGAAAGGCCTGGTATACATGGATGAGATGACTTTTATTCTTTTGAAGAGCCACATTGAAAAATTGCCCCTCAATAAGTCAGCTTGAATAAAACACAACAGGAGATTACTTTGGGGCAAAGGTAGTCAAATGGCAGGCATCACTTTGACTCTGGAATGGGTCCACCACTTCCTTCAGAGCGTGCCTGAGGACACCGTGGCAAAGTTACCCCCTGGACCGTGACAAAAATTGGGTAGTTCTTTCCTATGGCCTGTGAACTCAGTGTGTCATTACATTTGATACCTCTCTGTAGCTTATTTTCCTGAACTGTTATCTTTAGTATGGTGTTCTGGCAAGGGAAAAATTTGTATGATGTTTGGGGGTGGGGGGAGTAGGCAATAGGATTGTCTCATTCAGTCTGGGAGGTGGGTTACCCTGTGATTTCCCTGAGCAGGGAATTGCTCGGTGTTACCCTTTGAGTTACCCTATGATTTCCTATTGCTGCGATGTAAAAGGTAGTAGGAATCTCAAAAGGTTTTCCAAAGCAGCTGCTAGCTATTTGCTTCCAAAGCAGCTGTAGTTAGTGGGGTGTGCGTGCACACCCTCATGGAACCCACATTTCCATTGAGTTTGTGACAGACTTGTGGGAAGATACAGGAAATTGTTAATACCGAAGCCAAGTAAAGCACTGAGCTAGAGCTATGCAAAGAGAATCCATAGAAAGAGTATAAATAACATATGCATTTATAACAGCAGAAATATGCAGGGCTTTTAAAGTCTTACTAAAGATACATGGTACATCTGCTGCAAGCACCTGTGGTGGTGTAGCATTGTGAACTCACTTTTTGACGTATGAAATTATTCTTTTCCACAGACTTATGCCATTCTGTTTATTTTTCTAAATACGTAATTTTAATATTTTCCTTGAAATGAAATTGAGAGATTATACACAGGCAGAAGGATCATTTTTAAAACATTTAAAAGAAAGAATACTGTTGTTTTTCCTCTTGCTTCCCCTTCTGTCTTTTTTTCTTTCTATTCTCTCCGGCACTGTTGTGTGTGGAGAGAATCTGCCATGCTTGGTAAAATATAGTTCTCTCTGCCTGTGCTGTTAGATACCTGTTTCCTGAGAAAAATCTGAACTTGAGATTTGCAGCCCTGTAGCCCAGACACCAGCTGCTTGAGCTGAGTGTTACTCCGCGCTGTATCATACTCAGTTTGTGAACATAGCTTTTGGAAGCTCAGGGTGGAAGAAGATAGAAAAGAACTGGAGGGATGATAAATGCAGAGTAATACGCATTGGGAAAAATAATGCTAACTGTGCATATACAGTCATGGGCTCTAAACTAGCTATTGGTACACAAGAAAGAAATACTGGACTGATGGATAGTTCTMTGAAGACATCTGTTCAAAGCTCAGTGGTAGTCAAAAGGCAATAAAGCATGTGGAATTATTGGGAAGGGATTGAGAACGCAATAAAAAAAAATCAATACGTCTCTGTGTAAACTAACAGCATGCCCTCATTTTGAATAAGGTGTGCCATTTTGATTCCCCGTTTCAAAAGCTGTGCAAAGAACTGGAAAAGGTATGACAGAAGAGACAAAGATGGTCATATGTATGAAAATTTCCATACAAGGAAGCGTAAAAAGACTAGAACTTGGAACTGAAAAAAACATGATGATAGATGCAGGCTGTAGTAAAGCAGGAAATATACTCCCCAGTAATGCTGGGCAGATCTATTCTGTTGGCATGGTGATGATTAAACATTATTGTCTGAATGAAATCACTAGTTGGGGAAGTCCTTAAATTATTGATTGGCTGAGGGTATGTGGATGTACCAGAGAAAGACCTTATTTCTTATTCTTGTTCCCCAGTTATCTACTATATCTATCTATCACACAGAAGACAGTGGACTAGACAGACTTGTTCAGCCTAGTTTAGCTGGGCTCTTCTGGGCAGTTTTTCTAAAAATCCATAGAAAAATGAGAGATTATAGATGGTTTCTGCTTTTCATCAAGACAGAAATATTGCATGAAGAGTCTCTCCATTTACTGAAACAAAAATGTATATTAAAAATTGTTCAAACATTAGCTCTCTTTTTTTATTTCATCTCTGCCCAGATTATTCACTGTATTTTTCCATTAAGGTCTACATTAAGCCACCGATGATTGCTTAATAAAGAAGGAGAACCCTGGGAAAATGGAGGCAGATAGCAAATATTGGAGGATTAGGACAGACTTTCTGGTGCAATGAAGCTGCAGTCAGCACCAAGTTATGGATGGGAAATAGGATGGCAGGTTTAGGGAATGGCCCTTATGACAGCTAGAACGTTTCAAAAGTGGAACTGAGCTTTCTTCTTCTGTTCCTGCCCCGAAGACACAGTGCTCTCTGAAAAGGGGCAAATAACAAGTGAGTGACAAGATTGTGAGCTATTGATTCAGTTCTGATGCAATGCAAAATCAGCTGAAATCATTCTGAATCTTTCTGCTAATTCCATAGGTGCCTGAACTGTAGCAAGAAGTAAGGATTGTATGATATAGTGAAGAGTGCTAAATAGAATTCAATTTATATTAACTAGTTCAAAATACTGTAAGAGCCTATGCTTTTACATAAATGTAAAAGATGCAAAAACCTCTACATTTTGCCGCTTAATTTCTGGCCTTACTGGAGGGAATAGCAGCCACTTACAAGCAGGGGGACTTTGTTTAAATCACACTGAAATCAACAGGAGTTCTTTCAGTGTATTTTGGAACAGGACCAGAATTTTTAATCTAGCTATAAAGACTTATAAGAAGCCTGCCAGTTCAGATTAACTCTTGGTAACGAGCCAGGTTTTGGGGTCCCTGACTGAATTAAAACTGAGTCTTTTCTTATTTACCCTTTTCTGAAGCAAAGGTCCTTTTATGCATTGAGTTTATGTACAAAAGTAGAAAGAAAAAAAAGATTCTTCATCTTCTGCCTAATGGGTACACAAAGAATATGGACAGCACTTGCCAATCATTGGTATCAAACTATCATAACATTTTAACATAGAGACAGCCAGAAGGGCCCATGGAGCCTTTAGATTTGAAATAGAAGAAAAAAGAAAAATACCCTGCAGTACTTATGGGTATTTTATTTTAGTTTGATTTTCTCTGTCTTTCCCTTTGCTGTCTTATTTCTGACTTGTCTCCCTTGTTCTAAGCAGTCTGGGCAATAGAAACAGCCAGTTTTAACGGACTTGTAGAATCTTCTCTGATCTGTCATCAGTGAAAATGTTGTATGACATTTGTCTCATTGTGCTATATAATTTGTTTTGCTGAATCCAGAGGATTGAACTGTGATGCCCCTGACACTAGTGGGATCGTGATTTGCCTCAGTGTCCTTAAGAAGTCTCTCAAGTTATGCATCATTTAAGAATCAACTGTGTTGCTTGTTTGAAGCCCTTATTTAGCTGAGAGTCACATTAAGAGCTTGAAATAACACACATTCCTAGACATGATCATGCACAGCTGCAGATACTGAAAACAAAAGTTATTCTAATTAAGGCTGATAATCCCTTACTAATCTGTGTTCAAAATGTTATTTATTCATATTGTAGTAGAAAGAAGCTAGGAAATGTGACTAAGATTGAGTCACTTCAGGGTTAGTCAACAATTGGAAAATGTTACTCAGTCACTGATTGCTTGTTGTCAAATGAAGAAAAAAAGTAAAATACATGAAATCAGAGGTCTCTTCTAAGTGTAATGCAATTTGTTATTTTTATTAAAGTCTTAGATTATAGATCAAAATGAACTTAATAAATTGGAAAATGTTCTGAAATTAAGATGAAATTCTGAAAAGACCAGTGCAAAATGCTGCACTTAGGAAACCAAACAGATGATGGTGAAAGATTGGCTAGACAGCATTTCAGAGGTTACACTRTACCACATCCTCAGTATGAGTTGAGAATGTGAAAGAATTGCAAAGAAAGGTAGATATCATTCTGGTATACATTAACAGAAATTCCAGGAGGGAAGTAATTTTTTTTTTCTTCTATGCTCTGCACTGACGAGGCCTTGTCAGGACACCTGTACCAACTTCTGAACACCTTACTATAAGAAAGATATAAAAAGATTTCAGCGGGCAGCAGTAGGAATTATAAGAATTATAGGAAACGTGACCTTTGAGGAAAGATTGAAAGAAAATAATATATATTTGATATAAAAAAGGATGAAGACATGGAGACAATTGTTTTCTATGTCAAGCAAAGGTAAGATGAGAAAAAAATCAGTTGAATAGACTCAGTTATTAAGAAAGATTTCCTGACTCTCAGGCCACATGGGAATTGGGAAAAGATTGCATACTATGAAACCCTCTTCCCAGAAGTGTTTTTAGAATAGGCTATACAAAGAAGTGGTTGAGATGTCTAAATGTAAGTGTCTTACAGTAAAGGGAAACTGGACAGAGGTGGGTATGAACCAGATGTTTTTGGATGCTTGGGGTAAGCTTTCTCCTACGCACTGGTCCCTTTTCCCATTGCGGATTATGTCAAGGGATGCCGCTTCACATGGCGGTGCAGGAATCTGACACGTTCAAACCAGCCTCTAGGTTTGTAGGAGCTAGAAAAAAGTCAGAGGTTTATGCTAATATTTTTGTATGTGTGAGGTAGGAGCAGGAGGTGGGCTGTACAATTTTTTCTTCTTATTCTGCCTCGGTTGAATTTACAGTTGGGTGTGAGCTGGAACCAACTTTTGGTCCCTCTTAATACATATGGCAATATAGAAAGATCAGAGCGCTCTTCTCCTGTCTGAGCCTTGTTGAAGTTTAAAGCCTTGTTGTTGAAGCCAATTGTTTATCTGAGTAGTGTTCGAGCAGGGAATTTTATGGGAAGATGGTTGTACACATCCTCTTCCACCAAGTATCTTCACATTTTTTTAGAGTAGCTTGGCATATCAGTCCTCTGTCAAAGTAAGTAGGAGGAACTTTTGCCTTCTAGCTTTATCTTGTGTGTGTATGTGGGTTGGGGAGATTGATGAGAAAAGCCTCATTGTATCCTATAATGAAAATGATCAGCTGAGAAAATTTAGCTCAACTTTCAAAGCTGTTTCCAAACGTGCTTGAGACATTGCCACTGAATCTTTAAATCCTTTTTCCGTCTTCTCACAGGATATGTTTATATTTATTCAAAAACCAGGAGACAGTCTAATGTTCATTGGAACTAGCCTTTCAAAATCTTATTTTTTTCAGAGAACATCCATGTTGTTAATATTATGATCCAATCTACAGTTAAAAGGGATAAAATCTTCTCTGGCCCTTGTATTCAAGGGCAACTAGGAACTATTTGGGTTGCGTTTCCCAGAGTAGATAAGCTATAAAAGCAGAAATGTTCCATTATTTGCACAAATTTCACTTTCACTTAAGTGATATGCTGCTGATTTTGTCAGATATGTGGATCAAAGACAGCCAACATAAGGTTTTTTTGAATTTTTATGGATCTAACAGCTTTATTATCATTAGGAGTTCTCTTAGCATGCAGATTGGGTGGACGGTATTTCTCACRGAGCCTTGCTGGGGTCTTCGGGCTTGACCCAACACTGTGAGCTAAGAATATGTTTTTTCTTTTTTCCTTTTCCCATTTTCCTCTCATTTTGGGTTGAACTTCTAGTTGGGTAATGAGCTGGAACTAACTTTTGATCCTTCCATCTTAAAACACATGACAATAGTTTGAAGAGTGCAAATTCGCTTCTCGTCATGATGAATGCTGTAATTAGCAATAAGTTTCTGAAATTTGGCAAGGCAAGAAAAGATGTCATTCAGCAAAGTGATTATCGTTCCTGAGAAAAGGAAACGAAATGGAGAAAATTAAAACCAAGATCAGTGGTATGTTAGGAAGCAGGGCATTTTTCAAGGCCTTACCATTTGACAATTATACTGACATTGTGATATAGCCATTATAAGGCATCACTAAGAAAACTGATGTAAAAGAAGTAATAGAGGGTAAAGAAGTAGAAACCCTTTAGCAATCCCTTTGTGTGGATATAGGTAACAAATCTCATTTCAGATTGATTACTTGTTTCTAAGCTCATAGTTTTCAACTACATCAGTAGATAAGGATTTTTCTTCTGGCTTCATTAAAACCATATTTCTGCCAAATTAGCAATTACAGTGCCATTTAGCTGAAGATATCTTGCATTTAGAGTGACATTCCTTTTATGAGGTCCTGTGTATAAGATATGTATTTTGTAATACAACAGACTATCACTAGTGATTGGCCCTTTTCATCTAATTTTCTCAGCTCATTCTTTGTACTTGCCACCAGAGTAGATAGCCTAAGGAAATAAAAAGTAACTATATTTATGGATATATCCTAGCTTACCTCTAAGCTGAATAAAAAGAGCTATTTGCACTTGTGTAGGGTGGCATATAGATACCCATTTTGCAAACAGCTGCATGGGTTGATATTGGTACTGAGGGTACTGCATTTACTGTTCTTTGTCACCTCTTGAACACTGTCCCTACAGATCTGCCAGTAGAAAGGATCAAAGGACTTTTTCCTCTTATATATATAAAGGGAAACTTCCTTGGATTAATCTATGCCATTAATGAAGGCACATAACAATTGGATCATTTTAAATGAAATGGACTAGGTAGTGCTCACAAAATGCCTTGCATTGACAGAACTGTATGCCTGATGCCTGTTAGCTGATGGGTGAAAGCTAATGTTTGGAGGTGTTACCATCTTCAGCTGGCAGATTCGAAAGATCTGCTAGCTAATCTGAAAACTAAATACCTAATTCAGTATTGGTGCGTGAACAGCCTTGACTCTGTGGTATGAAAATAAACTATTGGTATACCAAAATAAATTGTTGATATTGGTATTGCAATAACTTTTAGATGCACCCACACCGAATCTTTTTCTTTTTTTGGTTTGTTTTTCTAGCTGATATTACTGCATTTTGCTGGGGATGTATATGTATGAAAAGACTGACAATTTTAGTGAAGAAGAGAAGATATTTCTGTTTGGAGGCATAAACTCGCTAATTTTCTCACTCTGTCTTTCTCTTTATTGTGCTGGTTCTGATGTGTATGTGTTTGATCAGAATAGAGCGCTGTCTTATAAAAATGTATGACACAAAATTGTATGGCTTATAGGTGCTATTATATGGAAAATAATTGCACCATTAAGATATACCTCTTAAGAATTTATTTCTGGTTAAGCAGTCTTTGTAATTGGTTTTTCTTTCAACTAATAGTGGGTTTGTACAAGTTGGTTTTGCTGACTAGTACAGAAAGTTAGACACAGATAGACTTTGGGTAAAAATGATGAGCCAGAAATTCATTATGTAGATTCAGGTTATTAGAGTCAAGCTTAGTAAATTTTACAGAATTATGGATGTCACTGTAGATTTACATTCTGAAAAAGATGATAACAAGGTCCAGAAAGCTGATGCTCTGTTGAGGCTTCAGTAACTTAAAGGGATTAGCTTTGAGCTCTAATTTGAACTAATGGATTAAATTCTATGGAAGATACAGAATTTCTGCTCACAGTTTTGAATTATTTTATTCATGGCAACAAAGTGAAGTGCTACTAGAACAAAAGGGAAAGCTAGAAAATGCTTTCAGCATATGTTTTTGTTTTACAAGTCCTTTCTTAGATATCTGAATTGGATAATGTACATTGTCAGCACCAGATATGTGAGATGTGCATATATGTATTATTATCTGTACAGAATCTGACACAAAACAGGACCCAAACAGACTGCACCAATACTGCAATAGCATCTAATAATAATGATAAAACTTATGATTGTATTATTGTCTTTTTCTTTGAGCTGGTGCTTAGTCTTGAGATGCGTTTGTATAAGAAGTTGTTTTCTATTAACTGCACTGTGCTCCATCTTCCTTAATATCACACGTGTCTTTCCAAAGTGCTAAATATCTTTATTGTTTTTAACAAAGTCAGGAAAGAAGGCTGTATGATAACACTAAATTCCATGATAGCAGATGCTATCATTTGTTAGTTAATGATTTCCTATTGATTTCCTAGGATGACAGGTTTTTTAAAGGCTGTTCCTAATCTCATTTCTGTCTGTCATCCTTTGTGATTTGTGTTGACAGTTCCTTTTAAAGAATAAAACAGATTCTTTCTGAAATCTGTTCTTTTATAGTTAATTCCTCCGCCAGAGGCCTGTCACTTTCCCACTGAGGTAGTTGTTGACGTTTACCAAAGCACAACAATGTTTAATTTAATATTTTCGTGCTTTAATGTCATATTCCCAAGACAACAGTTTGTCATTTTCCTCTCCCAATATAGCGAATGACAGCTAACTTCAGAAAATCCTTTTATTCTTTAGCATTTGGGCTTAATTAGTGTTACATTATTTTAGTGCCTGATTTCCAGACCTTCAATCATGCAGGATTATAGAGTGAGCTCACCTATGGAAATCAGACTAGGTGCACAGCAAGAGATAATACTTGACGTATGAGGAAGAGCTGCCGAGCTGGGCATTTAAGTTACAAGAATAATAGGACAGTATAGGATGATTGTGTATGTATCGATTCTGTCTTAAAAATCAGGGCTTCAATGCGTTTTCAATATCTTAAGTAAAAAATCACAAATTGATTTACTGCAGTGGTAGATGAGAGAAGCATTTGAAGCAGGACCTGGAGAACAGGCAAGTTAAACCCGTGAGGGTAGTAAGACACCAGCGTGCTGTATGATGGTGCTGCAGCACTGTACAGAACAAATCTGCTGGTTTGCTAGAGCTCTGGTTGACACATGGCTAGATTTCTTCCTTTACATGGAAGAAAGATGGAAAAAAGTAAGAACTTAAGGCCAAGTTTATTAACATTGCTTCTTACACAGTAACTCCTGTGACTTTTTTGTGCTAATATTGGAGCAAAAACACAGACTTGTTTTTTGTATGAAAACAGTAAAAAAAGAGGTGGCTTTGGGGAATACCAGCAAGGCTAATGATAGTAAGTGAACATCTTTATGTATATGTGTACACACACACGTATGTGTGTATATATGCATAGATATGTTTGTATGCACACATGCACACACATATGTGTGTATRTGTGTATGTGTGTGTATATATATACATATACAAGCATACATTTTGAGACTTATAGCAAGTTTATTTGCTCGTTTTTTAGTCAAGATGCTAAAGTTTAGGAAAACAGGGTAGCATGAGTTAATGCAATCTCAATAAATCAAATGATTTTGTAAGGTTTCCCCCATTTTGAGTTGGTGTCTAAGGAGAAGCTGATGCTGCTGAGAGGCCAGCAGCACTAGCTGCTAAAGCTTTAGGTGTGAAATAGTTCCCCGCAGGTGAAAGTCTTCCCTTGAGAGAGGAACTGCACAGGGTACGCAGCCTTGCCGAGCTGCGGTGGAGAGGYGTTTTGGAAGAAGGTTAGCCGGAGCTGGAGCCTCCATTTGTGCAGGCATGTTTTTGCCGGTGCTGTTTCTGGTTTTGTTAAAGCCCCGCAGGGACGGAGCTGTGTAGCCGCCCTGCTCTGAGAGGTCGGCCAGGGCTGGGGCTTCGGAGAGCGGAGGGATGGGCTTCGGGGGAGGGCCCCGAAATGGCAGGAGCTGGGGGCTGCTGTCGACTGGCATGCGCGAGTGTGTAATTCTCTCCCCTAACGCAAAGGGATCATGTCTGTACCTAACTGGAACCGTTTTGGGTGGGTGACCCCCGCTCTGGAGCTAGTGAAGGCTGTTCCTGAGCAGGGAGTTCGGCRCAGGGCCCGCTGCCCCGGGCTCGCGAGGTTCAGCCTGCAAGGGTTGCGTGGGAAGGGGCTGGAGGCTGCATGGAGGGAGGAAAAGTGGGAAAAACTATTAAAGATCCTCTGTAACTTGCAGGAAAGTAGGTGGAGATGCTCAGAGAGACTGCCATCACTTCTTTCTGTCTTGTATTATCCTTGGTTTGTCCTTTGGAAAATGTACAGAAACCTTAGGAATGAATTTATAAGCTGATTAACTTATGGTCAGCTGGTAATAAAAAGACATGACTTGAACAACTAATAGAAATGCAAAGAGACGTACTGACAGAGTACACGGTTAAAAGTAACACATCATTTGCACTCAGCAGAGGAAACAAGGTGCTGGCATTAAGCTCCTCAAAACTCAAATGCCTGGAAAAGAGAGGAAGAAAACCAGAGAATGAACCAGAGAGGGACTTTCTAGGAAGTGGGGGAAAGCGAGGGACAGTTATAGATGGGAAGAAAAACTGATAAATGCAGAGGTTATGGGGTCACAGTCACTGTGATGTTAGTTTCCAAAATAAAAATACTTGATATTAAGGGGAAAAAAGAAAAAAAAGAAAATGCAAGCGTGGTACATGCGTGAAAGATGCAATGGAACTTTCTCCATGTTTCATTTGCTTTCCAAGGTAGGGAGTGTTGTTTCTTTGTGGTGATGCTTCAAGGATCCTGACTGGAATAGCTTCCAATATAAGCGGGATACCAGTGTGGATTAGTTAAGCCGTAGACTGATTTAACAGTATGCCCAGTTCTTAATTTCTAGACCAGGTCCTTGACCTGCTGCTAGAGAATAGTTATTGAAACTGGAGTCTCAGAGACTTCGGTAAAGTAAGTGGATTAACTATCCTAATGAGCAATTTAGATGGTTACAGCTTTGTGCCTTTAACTGCATAAATATACCATGATCGTGTGGTACCATTATCTCCTGATATACATTAATGTGATGCAAATGTTCTCTTGTTATCTCTCTTCTGATGAAGAGAAAGTCATCCAGTACGAAAGGGTAAGAAATACGTTATACCACAGGACTTGCTCTGGAATGCAATGACTATGTAGTGTTAGTTCAGTAAGTATATAGGGAAAAAAAGGTATATGGAGGGAAGTTCAATGATTAGACAACCACTGTTTAGCAAGTAAAGCTAGAATCAGTAATAAAAAGAAGCAGGTAGAAAGTGTCTTCCTTGTATAAACCTGTGGAGATATTTTTGAAGTAGTATCTATGTCTGATTATCTTCAAAAGGAAAAAATAATTGCAGCTGTTTAGTAATGTATAGCTAGACTCCTAAATTACATTTTACATTAAAAACACCATATGTCAAGCTCTTTTAACTGTAAGAAACTTTTTAACCTTTTAACTTTGGATTAAAGGAATTAATTCTGTTACTTTGAGAGATCACATTGTTCTGGGTGCTTCTGGGAGGGAAAGATGATTTAAGATTTTTAGAGTCAGCACAGTGGGGAACCATATTCTGACTCAGTGAACCACCACAAGTTAATCAGTACTTTTCGCTCTGTATTGTTTTCTCTTGCTTTTACACATCTCATGCTGTTCTTGAAGTGCTAGGGAATTGAAAGAACCAACTGGCTGTCAGTACTTGGGAAAAAAAGATGCTATTTCTCATCAGAGAAATGTATATATCCTTCTTTTAAAACTTTTTTATATCTGTCTTTTAACACTTTTTTTAATTGTTAGGACCACAAGGAAAGATGAGAAAATTGCTTCTTGTGTGGAGAAAAATGTCTTCCTGTCCCCAGCAGGGAAAATTATTCGGAATAAATTTACTCAGAAAGTAATAAAAAAAAATTGCCGTGAGCAAAAAATACTATTAATTTGGACTAGCTTCTAGCACTAAGTTGAAATAAAACGTTCTGAAATTAGGCTTAAGCCATGAGATTTTGCCCCTCATTTCAAAGGTGTTTGCTTCTAATTTCAAAGCATATGGCTCAGAAAATACAGTAAGAACAGTTGCAGCTCTGAATCTGAATTCTGGATACGTCCAGCTGTTTTGGAGGTTGTTCCTGTTAAGAGTTTTGGTTCATCCTTTTCTCTCTTCCTCCTAGCTTTCCACACTATTCATGACTTTTTTCCATCAGTATGTATTCCACCAGTGCTGTACTGACACAAGAGAGACCGTTCTCATAGTATTTTTAGACATAGAATAAGAAAAAGGGGAGGGGAAATTCACAGAAAAGCCTGTTTCTTGTGCCATCTAGTCATTTTTATAGACCTGCTACTTTCAGTAAATTTGATAGGAGTTCAGTGATTGACTGTGTTACACAAACCCCACCTGAATCCAAACTCCACTCTGTAACTATGTAAATCATTACCTGAAGAATTTAAATGCTTTAGTTTAAGCTGGGGGTAGAGGGGAAGGAAAAGGATTATTGATTTCAGACATACCTATATATCTTCTGGGAAAAATACAGAAATACAGTGAAAATGGTTAGTGATATATATTTTTCTTATTTGCATTTCAGTTGGAACTGTTTACAGAGGCAGAACAGTAAGACTGGGACTATGGTGTTATTTTCAGAAGACCAAGACTGGCTTGAAGCAGGTATAGAATAGTTTTCAGACAATCTCATCAGTTTATGTACAGCCTTTACTTGTGTTGTTGGTAAAATGGTTGACAGTTTTTCCCCTGGCCCAAACCCCATAGCACTGACATTTGGTTGCACTAGACAGCTTAACTCTAGTGGGTCATTATGTTAATCCCCCCACAGTAGAAGTACAAGCAGCTCAATTCTTCAGCCAAACTGAGGCAAAAAGATTTAAATCAGAAACAATCAGACAAATCCTTGATTCGAAACTATATGCCCAGGGAACTATCTACTGATGTTAGACCATTTCGTAGTTTATATGAAGGAAATCAGCTATAAAGTGGTCAGGTCTTGACTAATCAAAGATTATAATAATAAAATGACTACCTGAAATTCAAGAGGTAGCAATGGCTAAAGCGTTTGTTTAATATCAGGCAAAATTTTGAGGAACCTGCTATAGAATTGTACACCCTGTCATTAAGAAGTTGAGATTTGGTGAGATTGCATAAAACATCTGTGACTTAATGTATGATACGGTTTCTTCAGTCGTCTTCTAGATCAGTACAAATACATGTAACTGTTTCAACAGATTGTAAATTTAAGATCGTAGAAGAATAAAGTGAGGCTTGTCAGAAAATGAAGTAAATATCCTGTGGGATTTCCGACATCATAATTCTATTTTTGTTCAAAAACAGCATAAAAAGATATAGCTTTAAAACTGAAGAAATTCTTTAAAATTTGTATTTGCTACCGTAATTTGACTTGGAAATTCACCTGGTAATGCATGCAGAGGGCTTTTTCTGATTCTTTAAACTTTTGCCAATCATGGGGGTTTGTTTGTTTGTTTGTTTATGTTTCTGCTTGTGGAGGGGATCTTAACTCACAAGGAATGCTTAGGAAAAGCTATTCTTGGTTCTTAAATTTTAATGTATTTAACATGCACAGTTTTTTCTAGTAACAGTAGAGCATGTTAGCAAGTAGCCCAGTCTTGACCAAATGTGATCATATTGTGTGAAATAGTCATGTAAGGCATGAATTCTACACCCTTTCAGCCATTTTTTTCCTACAAATCTATACTTCTGAGAAATACATATGAAATATGTTGGAATTCTTCTACATTCTTTTACCTAGTATTGTAAAGTCAGTACTAATGAGAATGAACTCCTACAAAATAACCAGGAGAATAACTATGGCCTTGTTAGATTGCAAAATATTAAATTATTATGTCCTGCATAGCTTTCTCGTACAAAAATCCATTGATGATGGTATTATTATTTCCTGGGAAGTGCACAGAAAGATTAGGAAAAGTATGGCCTTGAACTCTGATCTAGATGCACTAGGATCATGCCATGGATGATTTCTTAGAGACCTACAAAACTAGTGTCTCTGTTAGACTGAAGTCAGTAATTAGGCTGCAAGGGCGAGAGGAGGCTCTTTCCTTTCTTTCTTTCTTGGTGCAGAGCAAGGGTTTCGCTGTAAATAAGCAACCTGGAACAACTGCTAATGGGAGTTATGTGACTGATTTCCCCACCTGCTTTGCTGCAGATGTACTAGAAATCTAAATACAGCTGAATAACCAATTAGAGGAAACCTTAGTACCACAACCCAGGGACAGCTTGGGGCCAGCACTGAAGTTCACATTTTTAATGATGCATCTGTCACTGCTGCCTCAGAGCTGCTTTCATGCTACTAATGTGGTAGGAAGCATGCTAAGGTTGTGATCGCGGTTGCTCACTAGAATAAAAATATACAATTTTTTGAGGGAATAGAAACAATATATKTATAAATGTGCCCGGCTCTGATCTTTTTTACTCTTTTAGAAATCTGCGCTATTTTCACTGATGTCACTCCTCTTTCAGTAGTTCTCTTGAGATAACAATTTGGACCTCCAGGGCTTATTCTTCACATAGTACCAGACGGACTGCTGACAGGAGTTTCTTTGCAAAAAGAACTTTTCTGAAATGTAGGGATTTTAATCTGCTGTTACCTTGTATGAAACGCAGAAGATGATCATTCATTTGTATGGTGTGTGTTGAGGTGTACAAGACCACAAAGAGAAGTATTCTCTCCCTGAAGAGCTTGAAGTCTAATGACTTTGCTGTTCTGATGAAAACTTTGGGCATGCTTATTTTTAGCTGCTATTCAGCAAATAAATTGTACAGGGAACCATTTAAAGACAGAAAGCTGCAGAAATTCAAAGGTGGGTGTCTCAGCTACTTAGGAGGTATGCTTTGGGTTTTTTCTGTCATTAAAAAGCCCAAACTATCAAAAATCTTCTGTCTGGCTAGATATCTGCTTAATGGCATAAAATCACTTATTAATCTTCCCATTGATAAACATATTACACTTTTTATAGTCTCATTCTGCAAGACAGGTTGTTCCAGGACTTCTGGGTATGCCAGCGAGGGAGTTAGAAGTGTAAATGCTGTGACTTCCCTTCAAAGTTTTTGTTTGCAAAAGAAGATGACAGCTTCAATCTCTTTAAAAATTCATTGTTTTATTCACATCCTCTTTTCCAGAAAATGTGATTAACTGTTTACTGGAAACATGGAAGTATGTTTACTGCACAAGCCCATATTATTGAACATCCAAAACTTTCCTCATCCAGTTAGGCTCAATTTGTGTTTATTCAGCTCTTTGCAATTAAAATGCATTGTGTGTCAGTATTTTGTTAACTACAGTCACAGTTTAGCTTTGCCAGTTACTAATCCACAGTTAGCCGTATCTGTGCTATAGGTGCTAGAACAGATGTTCTGAAGTGGAGGGAAGATTTTGTACATTTTACATTTTCCCTGTGAATCTGAAGCAGATGCTTGAAGTCCAGGTTCTCAAGGTAGTATTTGAGTTTCTGGACCATACTCTTGCTAAGATACATGTCTAAGTTTCTCTGAAAATAGTACACTAAGTTATATTTCTGTAGACAGAATTTGTCCCTTCCTGTCAGCAACAAACTGTTATGCTTTGTCATTCCTATGATGAGATAGGATGCGTTTAGGTTTTTGTAGAGACAGGTTGGTGCCAAAAAMTCTTTCTTACTTGGAGTAGAACAAAATTTCAAATCAGGCCCAAAAAGCAAGCAAGAGAATAACAAGGATATAAGAAAAAGTAGATAAAAAGATTTTAAGGACACAGTTTTGCTTGTTCTTTTTAGACTAATGTATAAGGTACAGAGCTTCCTCTTGGACAGGATTTCTTGTGGAAGGAAGAGCCCCCAAAAGTTAGTGTTGTGGTCATATGTTGCTTTCCCTTTCATTTGTTCCCTTGGATTCTAGAGGCAGGTTTTTGTTACTGGCAAGACATTTTCTATGTGGTCAAATAGCTGATGAAGAATGAGTTGGTTTTGTGTGTTTTTTTTTTTAATTGTGTAGTTAAGGCTTTGCATTACTTAAAGGATTGTGACAGATAGGAATGACATATATTTACACAGATACAGCTGCCACCTTGAGTGGCACATTCACTGGGTGCCTCTTTCCTGCTGCAGTTGTGAAGAAGTGGTCTACTTCTGCTAAAAAACCTGTCTGTCTTGTGTGCCTGTACATATCAGTGAGATGAACTGGTTTTACTCATCCTTTGAATAATATTTATTTTCAAACTATCATTGCTATATATATTTCTCTATACCAGAGGAAAATATATTGCTTTACTATCAGAAAAGAATCAATTTTTTCTCAAAAGAAAGTTTAGATTTTTATTTCTAGAGTTTAAAAAAAGATGCTACTGCTTTTAGGGAGTACATGTCTGCAAGCTATAATGGCAGGAGAATTGCAAATGCCAGAGAGAGATTATTTTGATACTCTTTCTTCATGAGATTTTAAATTGTAGTACTGCTTAAATACAGTTATTAAAAGAAGTTTTAGCTTGATTGAGGCCCAACTGATTTCTAAGACAACTTGAGAACAGGGTGTAAAAAGATTACATTTTTAGTTCAATTATAATGGACAATTTTTTTTTGATAGTGCAGTAGCAGAAATACATGTAATGGCGCAATTGCAAGGAATGAAACCATTGTAAGTAATTGCTCTGCAAAATCACTCTCTCTCTCTCTCTCTCTCTCTATATATATATATAAAAGCTGAAATGTAATTTTAACTGTATGTGTGGAGAGGGTTTTATTGTTTTGATTTTAATAGGAGCCTTCTTTAGGTGAAGGTTTCTCCTTGCCTGTGATGGCTTGCTGGACCTTCTTAGAAACTGATCTGGGCAGGAATCGACTTTACACTGTACTAATCAACCATCACTGAAGGTACACGGCGAATGTTCTTGAAGAAATCACAGTTGAGTAACAGGAGTAACACAACCCCTAGAGAACTTGGTAGCAAATTATGTTCACTAATTGTCATTACCAGCTGTTGAAAAAGTCTGAGAATAGTCAGAGCAATAAGAGGTAAATAAGACGAAGAAACAGCTAGTCCTTTCTTCTACAAGTTGATGGCAGATGTGTCAAGATTCTCAGTTAATGTATTCTGAATCGCCATTATCCACGAAGAAGGTAAATTCATTCCATAACTCTTTCCAAAATTTAAAAAAATGGTGAAATTGTTTACACAAATTGTTAAGTTGACTGAAGAAATAAAGGAGTGCATCTATGTAACTGGTTTGGTCAGTGACATATTCAGGAATGAGCTGAAAAGGTATTTCTGTAGTGCAAAAATGGCAGTTTTTTCATACATTGTTTTCATCTAGTTTGATATGTGTGCACATTATGTAATTTATAGAAATATTGTTGCATTTATCCCAGCAAGTAGGTACAAGAAAAATTCTGCCCAATAAAATAATTTAGTGGACAGACGGAGGCTACATGAGCAGAAAGAGGAACTGGGACAGAGGGGAAGATGGAACAAACATGGGGACAGTTGCATGATTGACTTCTCTGCAGCCTGTGATGTTTTATATTCTCTTGAAGCACTTTTATAATCCCAAACTGTCTTATTTTTTCAGACCATTCAAAGCATATATTATTTTTACTTCTTTAAATTTCTTTCTCATGAGTTCTTTCCTTACAGTTTTTCGCTGTTATTTTTCTATTTGTCGTCTCTGCAGCATATCCTAGTTTCATCCTCCCTCTCCGTTTGTGTTTGTCGATCTCAGACGCAGAGCACCTGAATAAAACGATRCTGCCAGCCCACCACTCTGCATGCCACCCCTGCCAAGCTCAGGGAAACACACTTTTTCAAGATTTCTAGTCCAATCTGGTCAAAGATTAAACCTTTATTTACAGCTGTTTATTCACATCAAAAGGGGGCGATCAATCCAAGGGAGTAGTAATTGTCATATTTATTCAAATCTTAAAATATGACTCCTGCTTCCCCTTGATTTACTCAAACATCTGCTAAAGAAATTATGGAACATCAAAAGAATGCAAGTTTCTAACGCAGGCATGAATGCTAGTTGATATTATTTCCGAGTAGAAGCTTGCTTTGAAGAGACTGCTACAGATCTGACCAATGTCAGTGCTGTGAGCAAGGTGGGTGAAATGCCTGGAACAGCCAGAGCGCTGCTCTGGTGTCGGTGCACACTGAAAGCCACAGTGTAAGCACCACTTCAGTGGCTTATGAGCTCTGCACCTGGCTTTTCTGAGGGTGTGAATTTTAATGCTGGTTGCCCCCCTCAGGACCGATAAGAGCATTAAAGGCATTAAAACCCCACAGATGAGAAGCGAGTAAGCTGAGGTGGCAGAGGTGGCAGCAGCAGCACCCAGTTCTGCGACAGCCCGATCATCTTCCTTGTGACAGTTTTTTACTTGGAGGGGCTCGACTTTGAGCTCTTCACTTTTCTAGATAGATTGAGGGAATCCAGTGCTTTCTGCGAATGACTCTTCTTCTTCAAAAGCTGGACATCTTGGGTGTATTTGATGGCTCTTCCTGATGCAAGTCCTCTGCATCTATCCTGCCCTCTTAGTCCTCTCAGATACCAGGCTGAAGGGAAGACCTGAACCCCATCCTTTTTTCGTGTTCGTATTCCCAGGCAGGCTGCATCGTGCCTGTTTGCTGCAAAGGGTCCTGTGCGCTGGGCAGTTCCCTGCCACGGGGGGTTAGCATGGGTGCTTTCTGTGTCCTTGGTCCCACTTGCTCGCTCTTTCAACTAGGATCAAGTAATAAGTTAGTAAAATTTCACTGAATGACAGTTTTATGTTGATCTGGTATTAAACTCAAAGTTCAATGTAGTTTTTAGGACAGAGTCATGGGGAACTTGACATTTCTTTGAACTGAGTTTTGCTCTTAATTCTTTGGGATTCCTTCAGACCTGAAACTCAGAAGTTTAAACTACAGCAAACTGAAGTTGGAGGATTGTTCTCGTGCAGTCTCCCTGAATTTCTGCATAGGCACTACATTTCGTGCAGCTCCAAGTTTCAGCAGTCAGATTCGGCTTCGTATATCACCAAAGAAAGAATTGGCCAGATTTACAGCAAATGCAGACGAGTATAGTTCTGCAGACAACAAGAAACTTGTATTGAATTATGCTGAGGGCATGACCCAGTATTGTTCATAGCGTATCAGTGGACATAAAACACTTTATGAAAACATTGTTCTAGCTATTAGGAGATAGAATTTATTTTAGACATGGATAGAAACAGAGGTTTTCCATTGGGGTGTTTTGCAAGATATTTCACAGAAAATGGTGTGTGAGAATAGGAAAAACATAACTCTAGCAATATGAGAAGAAATATTATAGACCTTTGTTTGAGTGCAGACAGTCAGCTCAATGCCTAAGTACTATTTAAACTCCAATATGAGGCCTTACAAGGAAAGTAAGGATGTCTCTTGCTGACATTCTGCATTGCTGTTAATTCCTTCCATCAGAGATGAGAAGTGTTGTAAATTATTGATTTTTTCATATTAATGAATATACAAACCAGGACAATTTGAAAAAAGGAATAAATCAAAATTATTAAAAAAAATACATGAAAAACTCGTTTAGAAAAAGAGAGGATGAGTTGAGAAGTGGACTGGATTTTTGACTTATTATGCTTTGTGGTTTGTTCTGGAAGTATAAATTGGAGTTCTGTTAGTGGTGGTATAGTAGGTACATGGCGGTTTCCCCTGAAAGGAAATCTGTATTGGAGGTTTTTAATTAGAAAATGCTTGAAATGTGTTTGGTTGCTTATTTATGAAACAGGACATGATCAACACTATCAGAAGTGCAGGCTGCAGTATTGCTCTTTTTATCCATATGCAATGCTGATCTGAGAGAGGAATGTTTGCTTTGTATCTCTACAGCATATAGGAGAATACATAATGTACAATGCTTGTTCTGTTTGACTGTGGAAAGCGGACACATAGCTCTATTTGCCCTTTTCTTTCCATTTAAATGACTCATTATTTTCACATTGAATAAAATAATGAATCTTTCCTCTTTATTTTTATATATCAAATGATTCAGAGTAAGTGAACCTGAAATACCGGAGGCAGACAGGATATCTTCCTTTTTAAAATCTTGTAATTTTAGGAGTAAACCCTGTGTTTAAATGCAGGAATCCGGAAATAAGAATTTAGACTATTTTCTCCCACATATGCCCTATGCCCATTTTTCTTGCAACAGAGACCTTATCAAGGATACTCGATTTCAGTTTATTCTTCTGAAGACATAATAGAGGACATTTTTCTGTATTAATCCACAGACATGTATGTTGATTGGCCTTAAATCTTATAATACAAGAAAAAACTGTTCCCGTTTCTCCCTTCCTAATACCTCAATAGGAATTTATTTAATCTTCAGTAATTCTTAAAAATTACTCAATAAAAAAGTAATTCTTTAAAACGGACCTTAAAAACAATTCTATATTAAATGTGGACGTTAATCCTTGGCCTCTCCTGTTTCAGGTATAGTCTTTATCCTTTGTACTCCTTAGAGTGCTAACTGCTTTCCTTAGTGAATACGAACTCAAGCAAACAATTCGGTTTGGGTTTCTTTCTGTGGGTTTTATTCTAAGTTTCAGTTTAGATTTAACAAACGATGTATAAAGATAAAGGTAGAATCATAGCTGGGGTACTTGTTTTAATTCAAAATAGAGCTTTTGCCTATTGCTATATGTGTACGCTCGATTTTGATTTTATAGTGTTGTAGAGTGCCGTAACTAGATTTGTGAATGGAGAAAAATCCGAGGGTTGTGCTGAAGTGCCAACTTGGCCAGTGACCTCTCTTTTATAGGCTGCTTACGTAATCCAGTTTCACAGAGTACAGCAGTCCAGCTATCACAGATCTCCAGGGCAGAGAGTAGATCTGCCTTAAACTCAGCTTAGCTAGCATATTGGATGTGCAGCTGCCCTCTTGGACCTCACGGCTGCTGGAGAGTTGTGCACAGCCGGCTGTTCGCTGGCGCTCCAAAATCAGCCCTTCTCCTCTTCCCGAGCTGCTTTGCATCCCTGAAACGTGGGCTGTATGAGAACTGATATTTTCCTGCCAAATGAGAATTCTCCTAATCTTGTGAAGGGTGTGGAAATTTGCTTTAAGCTGATTTGTACTGGCAATATGCTCAAAACAGATGGAATACATCAGTGCCTTGATAGGAAGTCTCTTAATGAGCATTGCCAACCAAAGAAACTTCTGACAGAAGATGCTGCGGATACTGTAGTTGCACAGAGGAGTACCTGAGTGAGCCGCAGCTGCGCTGTGAGGCAGACTCGTTTTCTCTGTTATTCTCTCTCCAACTGTTGCAAAAAACTGGACATAACTTTCATTTTTTTTCTCTGTGATTTATTGCAGAAACTGTGGTTCCACAAGCRTATCATCATATAGCTAACCTGATTTAGAGGAACCTGAAAAAGTCTGTCACTTTGGGTTGTTCTAGATTATGCAGATGGGACTGTCTGTGGTTATGAAGCGTGAGATAATCAGTTGCTAAGCTGCCACTTACTGATATTTTTTTCTTAATACAGTTACTCCAGTGGATACATATAAACTATCGTGTAACCTAAACATCTAGGCATCCCATTATTTATACAAGCAGCAAATCATTCGAGACACTTACATTTTATCTTCAAATTCAGAAATAAACTGCTTTATTTCCAATAATGAGACAACAGGGATATATTGGTTGTTAAGATGATTTTTAAGTAGTTTTCATATCAAGATGCAGATAAACAAAACTTTATTAAAAATGAGAAATTATTTATGCAACTTGATTAGTTATCCTGGCATTACCATAGTGTTAAGGGTATTTTAAGAGGGGAAGAGTCAATTTAGTGTCTAAACATGCTTCAGTAGACACAATACAGTTGGAATAAGATTCTCATTCCTATGCTCTTTCTGCTTAAGCTATTTTTGTGTGGTTTTTGAGTTTCCAAATTAATACTGCAAACCAAATTAACACTTGTGAGAGCTACAAAATATTAGATTAAAAATGTGGGAAGGAAAAGAATTGGAGGGCACTATTATTTTTAGACAGGTTGGTTTGGCTATGCCATTCTTGTAAAGAGTGTTCAGTTGGATCACTTGATTCCTGGCTGGTTTTGTTTCACCCTCACAGTTGTTAGGAGATTATATGTATGTGTTTATAACTTTTTATGTTAGAGGGACACACACTTTTGGAATGCCCTGGAACCTAAAAATTAAAATTCAAGAAGTTGTTACAATGAATTTATTTTAAAATAAATAAAACAATTACAGCATTGTTTTATGATTTTTTTTGCGGTTTGGATTTTTTTTTTCCCCCTTTCCTGAAGGAGGATTGGTGTAAAATGTTGAGGACATCGCTTTTTCTGTACCACAATAGCCTGTTGTTCCCATGTAGAAGAGATGCCCATTAATGGCAAGTGGTATATTTGTTTTCCCACCAAGGCTGACACACAGTTTCAAAGGTCAAGCACTGTCTGATGCTGCATTTACTGACTTCTCTTTTCCCACAGTGGATGAATTTGTATGAGAACTGCCCCAGCTGCTTTTCCATGAGCTGGAATGTGTCTCTAGCAGTTCTCCAACTGCTTTGCTTCACTTAAAGCCGAACACAGGACAAGTTAGAAGCTGTAGAAGTTGATTAGACTGTCCTGACAAATAATGCAGTGCTTTATGGGTGAGCAGTGCGGATCTGGGCAAGCATGAGCAAATGCCTGAAGTTGCAAGCTTTTTCAAAGGGCTCAATTTAGTGTTTTGAGCCTCACTTTGATTAACAAGTGAAAATGAGACATAAGAACAAGCTGGGGAGTTTGTTTGTTTGTTTTCATCTTACACTGTGTTAAATATTTGGTAATCTTTCCAATACATGTTTCAATTCAAGAACTTGGAAGAGAAGAACATGACATGGGAGCGGCTGGGTGCTGCTGACATCAGAGCCAAACTTTCTGTTGTCTTTTGGAGTCGCTGCCTCTGCCGTACGCGCAGGCTGCCGAAAGGCAGTTTCTGCCCCTCTCCCGGTTCCCCTCATTAAGCAGCAGGCCCCGGTCCTGGCTGCAGACTTTGTACAGCAGTCACATAGGGCCTTTGCCCTTACCCATGGCAAGCGGTAAGATAATGTCATCTTGTATTCAGGCAAGACCAAGCTCGGTGAAGCATAAAATCAGTTATTTCCAACTAGCTGACTTTTGATCGAGGGAACAGCTTCCAGTCTCCCAGCAAGAGGACTAACTTGTTGCTCACTGAAGCAATTTACCTGTTCCAAAGGGAACAGCAGTTGTTTCGAAGAATGAAAGCAGCCACTGTTAAAACAGAAGCTACCAAAAATATATAGGATTACTTTAAATTAATATTGCTTAGGAACAGATCACCCTTCTTATTTGTTTTCAAGTTAGCATTGCTAAAATCTTTGTTAAGAAAGCATTTAATTAACGACCAAGAGGAAGAAGGGAGCCTTTTAAGTTAAAAAATGATGCTTAATCATTTGTTATAACTGTATTCCAGAATTACTTCAGGGTAAGATTTCAAGTAGCTAATGTCATGCTAGTATGCAGTCTTTTTTGCTTTTGGATGGTTCTTCAGTCAGGAAGGTGAAATTATAGTGCTTTTAAGAAAATTAATTATTATTATTATTTTTTTTATTACAAATCTTTTCTCCAATAAAATGGTGTGTCACTGACCCTTTTTTATAATACAGTTCCTGGTGTTAGCTCAAGTGCAATAATTGGTTTTCTTGCAGGCTGACTGAGGCACCAACCTGTAAAGTATGAGTTAAAGTTCAAATTACGCAGCCTTTGTTCTTTGCTTTAGACTACCTGCTCCGAATGTATAACAAAACCAGTAAGACATCAAGTAAAATGTCTTTAAAAATGTTTTCAGTTCTGGGGGTAGATCGGTATCTGGGCAGGAGAAAAGTGCAGTATGTTTTTCTTAAAAATYTTAAAATTCTTAAACACAAGAACTTTACAATGAGTCTTAGTGTTTATCCTTACTGTATCCTGCTTTATAGCCTATTCTCTCCCTTCTCCATTTTTTTCCCAGATTAGCATCATTGCTAAACTTATTATATGCCTTTAGAGGTTTTCATTATAAAACAAACATAGCAAAAAAACACTTTAGCACATCAGTTGATATAACAACTACACTATGTGAAGTGCTTTATCACCCATAGGTTAAGGTATTAGGTGTTAAAAAAATAAGATTCTCACAGGTATAAGAATTAACTATTACATTAAAGGACAGCATTATGCGTAGTATTTTTCCTGCTCTTCCTTCTTTATGAATTATATGCTTGTTGTTATTGTCAGGTTACAGAGCTTAGACAAATGGCTGGAAAGAGGGAAGATACTGTTTGTATGTTGGTAATTCATTGCAACTCCCATGCAGTTTGTTAACGTTAGCAGCCTGGTGTGTCTTTCCTTCTCCCATTTCCAGTAGATCAGCCAGACCGTTTATTGGAATATTGGAAGAGTGGAGCCTTATTTAAAACACCATAAGATAATCAGTTTAAATATTCAATAGCATCTTGATTTCCCTAGACAGCAAAACATTGCCCTCTCTGGCATATTGATACAAGCCCCATGTAATCAGATTTGTAAAGTGACATCATGTTCCTGGGAGGCTGAGCCGGCTGGCTGCTCCGACGGCGGGATGGCTGCAGCCATTTGTGCCTGTGTTAATATGCAAACCTTGTCTGCATGGAGTTGCTATTCTCCTCCCTTCTCAGCTGTAGGCTTTCCCTGGGCTCCTGAGTGAAGATACTATTACTGCACTGTCCAAAGTCTGTCTATCAGTCAATTCATCTGTGTCTGGGTAAAAAACCCCACTGCTGTTGAGGATCCTGGGAAGTAGAAGGAAAGGCTGAAAGCCCCTAATGAAAACGAACTGCCCAAGCACTGCAGGACAGTCCTGCCTCTGTGAGATTGCCAATTTGTGCCAACTTTCGTCAACATTATGCATTACTCAGAGATGCGGCAATTAGATCAGATTTTCTAAAACACTTTAGTCTTATGCATATATAAGAAAGAAAGGAGAAAAAACATTTTTAAGTAGCACTGATGTGTTGTTATAGTAACATGAAAAGTCTAGGAATCTGAGGCAAAACATTTTAAACAGTTGGCCTCTTGCAATTTCTTAGTAGCCAAATGTTTGCATTGTGTTATTTTTATGTCACTATCTCCTTTTTGTTAGTGAGTTAGTGATCTTTTCTTCTAGCAAATTGTCCATACTTTTCATGTGTACATACTGAAGATGAGTTATGAGTGGCTGTACTGGGTGGGCCAAAGATCCCTATAGCCCAGCGTCTGTTATCCAGCAACATCCAGAAGCAGGAGGGCAGGGAGGAATATACATGCAATACTTCCCCTCAGTGCTCTCCTCGTCTCCCAGCCACTTGTGGCTTCTGATTGAGAAGTGGTTTCTACGTATTAAGTCATCTTCCTTGGATTTCTGTCCCATGAACTGCGTCATTGCTCTCTCTGAGCTTGTGTTAACTTTTAGTAGCTAATATTAGAAGACTAGGAGTTAAATCAGAGTAGAGGTTAGAAATGGGGGTACTGGATGAAGTAATGTAGCTCTGTTCTTGTTTCAACTATTATCTCACTTTGAGACTTTGGGAAATCATGTAATCTCTCTAAAGATTTAAATTCCGTACTTGAAAAACATGAAAGCTTTTTCTCACTCTGTACCATGAGCAAATAAAATGCAATCTTTCACCCTCCTTATCAGCATTCTCTATATAAAAGAAGCCCTGTGAGAAAAGTACAAGCAAAAAGGAGAAAATTCATTCTCTCTTAAAGAAATTGCTGAGAAACTTAATGTGAGACTATTGTCAGTATGGAGGGCTTTCTCCTGGACTCCATATAGTATTTTAAGTATTTAAATAATGTTTTACCACACATTTATACTAGTATTTTAACCACACATTTATACTAGGCGTAGCATAAGGCAAAAATATTTATTTTGTGCCCTTGTAATAACTAATCTGTAAATTCACTAAATTGTTTCTTCTCACTAAGCCTGGAACAATTTACTCCATCTTCGAGCATAGATTTTGAGCTATGAACAATGAGATTGCAGGGCTGTATGATGCTAATGACAGTATTTCTAGAAGTAGAGCAGAAAACCAGAAGTTTTTTGAGAAGACTGAAATTAGCCCTATCCTGTAGCTTGCCTACTCTGCAAAAATGCTGTAGGCTTTGTGGCTATTAAGTGAAGCATCTATGGGCAGGAGACAAAATACAACCCACAGGGACTGACACAGAAGGCAGGCAGAGCAGATGCATATTGAAAATACTGCTCAGCAGGCACTTAATCCAGTGGCAACTCTCTAAAGGCACCGCAGTGTTTTACGTGCCTGTCTTAGGCATATGCAGTGCTGTCTCTGTGAGTGGCCTCTTAAAGAGACAGGGCTGAGCAGCCTTGTTCTTGGTTCATGCTTCTGCCTTATTCAGGCTCTGGAAATGAGGCATTCAGAATTATCTATACTGGAGACCCTTATTCATTATTCCTTTCATGAGCTTTTAAAGTACTGTAGTATCTGTGTAGCATACAGTGGTAGTTATCACTTTCTCTTAAAAGTACTCAGCATGATGGTGATGATGGACGCTTTCCACTGTCCCTCCCTTCCCTTTGAGGACAGAGATGGGAAACACGGATGTTTCTTTTTAACCATGAGAAAAGTAAAGCACAGGAACARGTTATGCAGGGAGGTTGTAGAGTCGCCAGGCTTGGAGGTTTTCAAGATCTGACTGGATAAAGCTCTGGTCTGGTCTTGTAGCTAACACTATTTGGAGCTGGAGGTTGGACTAGAGACCCCCCTGAGGTCCCTTCTAACCTGAATTATCCTGTTATTGGATGCCACTTAGAGACAACTGAATGCATACCTTCCACAGGGCATAAAACCAGAGTGTCAACATATTTTTCTCTGGCAATGTTTTTACTAAAGAGTGACCCTGCTCTCATTTAATGAAAGGAAGGTCTAAGGTGACTAGATTTAAGAGAGCTTTCCAGGAGGCAAATCCCTGACTGAGGGAGAGACCTCAGCCATCATTGAGTGAAGTGTCTGAAGAGAGTCAGAATTTCAGAAATGCTTTTCTCCTGCGTATTTTCCTTTTGGATAAGACTAGACATCTCCTTGCTGATTTTAGCAATRTTTCTGTTCAGTATGCTAGTTTTTGTGGATCCATTTCTGTCTTACAGAAAAGTTTTTGAAGTTTATTTGGAACGGTTTTTCATTTCTGCTACTGAACTGGATGCTGTTCTCCCAGCAGCCAGATTATCATAACAGATTGTGCAAATGTTTCTTAACTGTTTTGTTTCTAAAACCAGTCTGATGAGCTTGAAATACTTTGAGTGGCAATTTAAAATAACGTGGCCATCTTCAGTGCACTCTCCTGTGATAGTTTTAACCGCTGGGAGGTTGGAGGGGACTAACATCTTAGGTTGCTACAGCTGCCTCCAGAGCAATTGCAGTGATGGGAGGGCTGAGGTTCACAATTCCTCCTTGGAGGCCAGATCCTGCGCGGGGCAGCCCATGGTTCCTTCCTCGTCCTTGCTTTGCACAGTTGCTGGCCACCTTCTCAGTTGCCTTGCTGTGCTGAAATTTTACTCTTTCTGTCTCTCTTCATTTTGAGGAGGTTGTGGAGGAGTTCGTAACCAGGACTCTCCCAAGAATCATGCAAATTGCCTTCGCCACTGTTTTCTCTTTTTGTTTCTGTACTGGTGTTAAGATAGTGTTGGCATTGGAGTTGTGAGAAATATTCACAGTGAATGGAGACTTAGGTTTGCAGTTTGATGTATTGGTAGAAACTCTTCTGAGGGTTTGGAAACAATATCTGGGCATATTTGCATAGATGCAAAAGACCCAGACCTGCAGCTAGTCTCTTCGTTATCTGCTAAGAGGTAGCCCTCTTCTTCCTAATAAGCGGTGGAARCCTCATGGCATTATTTCCATGGATTCATTCTGCAATATAGTACAAAGGGGAGTAAAAAGAGCAAATATGGTGTGTAGGCATAAAAGACCTCTAAACAGGATGCCCTACAAAGCTTTCCTAAGAGGCAGTGTGGGATCACTTTCAGATTTTACCGATTATATATGTTCTTTGTGAAGGCCTTATATTTAAGGTACACCTGTTAGTATGTTTCTGATGGGAAAATGTATCATATCAGACAGCATGCTAAATGTGAGTTAGCATCTATTGGAATAGGGAAACAAGTCAAGTTTAAAAGCCTTTGAGAGGATTTTGCTTATTTTCGCATTACCCACTGCAAATGCTATTTCAAAATTGTTATCACCTTTCTCTGCACAAGAACATCAACTGCTAGTTAATGTTTTCTAATAGAACATATTTTCCTAGAGGGAGAACTAGCTAAACCAAGATCTCGTCATTCTTGCAATGTTCTTTGCGAGAACCTATTTCAACAAAGTGTTACTGGCTGAAAAGAAGAAAATCCAGAAAGTTCTGTCTTCTACAGTAATCTTGGAATGAATATTCTGAAATGCTACAGATGTAAAGGTAGAATGATACATTTGAGTAAATAAATCAAACTCTGTGGACATGCTATATGCCACCTCTGAAAAAATCCTGGAGGAAAAATGTCTGAAATAATATATTGCAAGAATGATTGGAGAACTAAAATTAGTATTTCCCAAGTCCTTGTTTTTTTGTTTTTGGTTTCACCACTTGAAAGTTGAATTTTCAAAACACTTGTATACAAGAATAATTACTATTTTGTCTGTTTTTATATACAAGAATAGTTACTATTTTGTCTGTTTTTATAAGCATCTGTAGCTGCAAATACTGAATTCTTCAGCTCTTGAAGATGGTTAACGGAAAAAAAATAAGTGCTTTCAGGACTTCTTGGGAGGGGTTGTTTTTGTTTTTTTTCCAAGGATTTTGTTTCAGTTTCACTATTTTCTAAATACCAGTTTATCTTCAGAGGGCCTTCTAGACTGTCAGACTTCATGGTCTTAGAAGATGGAAGAGACAAGTGAAGTATTTTAAGATAGTTCTGAATGTGGAACAAAACATCAAAACTTCTCTGAAAGCATTCTGCTGCTTCTAAACTTTCAGTAGCGTTCAAGGTCTAATCACACAATACTAAGAAAAATAAGAAGTATATTGTACCTACTATCATATCATTTTGCGAATTTCACCTATTTCAAGAAGTAGCGTTACTGCCTTGGCTATTAGTGATTTTGAATCTAAATTTGAGGTTGAATATGTATCAACCAACTAGGCAATTTAGCATATTCTTTCTTATTTTATTGTCTGAATAGACAACAATGTCCTACTTTTGAAAAGGATAAACAATGTCTGTTCTCTTTCCAATCCTCCAAGAATGACTTGGAGTTCAGTAGTGTCATACAGTGTTTTTATGTAGTTATCTATTTCTTGTCACATTTTCATCTGGAGGATAACAGCCAAGGAGGAAAGTTCCCCTGTAGTAGGAAGTACCCTTCCAATGCAAAGGGTCTGTTTCCCAGCGAACTTTCACATGCGGGCTGTCTCTCACTGTCCGTCCTCCTCCTCTGTTTCCTTTCCTTTCACAGATGCGTATTAGCGAAGAGTCGAAGCTGACTGCAAATTAATTCCTTTGCTTTTTCTCACTGTTTTCTCCCCTCCTAATAACTCATTGCTTAAAATGGCTTACGCAGCTAGTGCTAATTTCACATAACTCCAGTGGAATAGATCCCAACCTCTATAATCAAAGCATCTTCAATACCATTGTGATCATCCCTTAATAGCATCAATTTACATGAGCTAGTGATTAAAAAAGAAAAATTGGTCTCTGTTTCACTGCTTTTCAGCCCCACCCCCTTCAATACAGCAAAGTAAGTAAAACAAAATGGGAGAGCATTTTACTTTCTCAAATGTGTTGTCATTTCCTTGCATTTTCAGAGTAACAGAATATTTCAACTTTGTTAGAATTTGTGAATTTTGACTTGGGACAAATTTAGTTATTATACTTCATCTGTGTAAAAACACTTTACAGCTAACACTTAAAAGTTAAAAGCTAAAATGCAAGTTTGTAGACACAAAGTTTGGGCTTTTGTTCATGTCAGCACTGTGATCTGATTTTTTTTTCCCAAGCCTAGTGAGAGTGGTGTTCCTTGCTTTAAAACATCTGATCTGGATTAATTAGCCATTAGACCACCAAATCAAATACAAAAGCTCTTGTAATTCTGCCAGTGTCAGTAAAGAATGTAACGTGGTTTTTGCTCAAGAACAGTATAACCTCAAGCTGAAATTCATAAGCCAAAGAACTGGCAATGTACTTTCTTTCTTGAGTTTGCATTTTATAGCTAGGGAGCAAACTCTCCAGGACCGTGTTATCTCTAAGAGAAATACTCCAACCCACAGCTTCAAATGTGACTTTGAAGTCTGAAATTTCTGTTGCCATGTGATACTTTGCTGATCAAGAACTGCATGTGAAGAACATTTTGTATTTTATTCATCTTGTCATCCTATGGAACTATAATGTGGTCAATAAATTAAAACTGGTAAGCTCAGGCAAGCATTCCTTTAAGAGAATTTGTTCTCTTATGTGGTTGAAGTATCTATCACATTGCACTGATTACAAAAAAAAAAAAAAAAAAGGAATTCCCACTGCGATTATAATGAATGAAACTGCTAGTCAGTCACCCAATAAATGAGAAGCAAACCTTTACATTATTCCATCAGACAGTAAACTTAACAGATCCTTTAGTAGTGGGAGGTAAAGGTTGAATTTAGTGGAATTCCAATTTACGTTTTTAATAAAGGGCTATGCTTATAAAGGCTGCTGGATATTATTTTCTTGAAGCAAATGGCTTTTTGTCTGAACTACATAGAGTGAGTGTTTTAATATGAAAAAAGGAAAAATATTTGTCTCTTCTGGGGGACATCCAGTTCTGCAAAGACTTGTACATGTGCCTAACTTTTAGGTATAATTTCATGTTAATAGACTTACTTAAAATGCAATTACTTACTATGAAATTAATCATGGGCCTAATTTTCAGAATCAGTGTCTTTCCCTTTAAATTATTTTTAGTGGGTTTCAGTGGATGTTGAAATTGTCACTGCACTGGCAGCTCTGCAGACTGCCAACGTCTGTATGTTTGGAATTAATGCAGCTGGGTAAGGCATTCCCACCTTGTGCACTGCCTTGCTGCTGCAGTTCAAAAGTGAGTCAGATACCAGTCATCTTGCTGGAAGTAAATCAGGCCTAATAGATGGATCCATTTATCTTTTGGAAAGGATATTTCTTTTTTCATTTTTATTTGCTGTATGTTGTGGTAGAGAATTCACTTTTGGCTAAACATCAGCTAGCACTGTCCTAGTTCTGCTGCTGTTGGAATCAGAGGGAGTTTTACCATTGACTTGCAAAGCAAGACAAGTGTTAAGTGCTTTTGAAATTCACATTGAAAAGTAGTTATGTACATGTCAACTATAATCTTATTTAAAAAAATTCTTAAACTGCCTTAGGGAAGCAAACTGACCAAAAGAAGGAGGAACTGGAAATGTACCCTGAATACAGCACCATTTAGTCATCTCATAAAAGGCTTTTCAAGGTAAAAACCTAACCAGAATAAATAAAATGTAAAGTACTGCCTTTAAATAGAACTCCCCCAGATTCACGGCATGTTATTTTGTGTATTGATTAAATTTTTGTTTTTAAAGAGTTCAAAAGACACAGTACACATGTTAAGATAAAGTTTGTAGATGAGGAAGATTTCTTTATTTGTAGATGACGTGATTTTATAGACATACATACCTGAACATACCCTTTCATAAAAGAAAGAAATGCTTTTTTGCAGTACTGCTGTTGGAACAGAAGACGTTTTCAAGGAAAACGTGAGATGGACGTCTAAATTAATTATGCTACAGAGCAGTGGGCTGATGAGGCTATTTTAGTTAACACATCTGTGTGGATAGCAAGCTCTTCCAGCATTGTTTTTAGTATTTAAGTTCCCCTCTGGTAACTTCTGCTTTCTATGGATCTAAGATTCTTTTTGATTTAAAACAACAGCAAAATTGCTGTTGTATTATGTAGACCAATTAAAAAAAAACTTTCATAGGCTCATCTGGCTACTTCATTTTCAGTGAAATGTGTAATATCTTCCTAGAAAGCCCATCTGGTGCTCTTACCTATTTCAAGGTACATGCTAAAAAGTTTTGCATGAAATTGAAAACATTATTTGAGCTCCACTCTGGATTTTTTTTTTTTAAATCTTCCTTTCTTTCCACATATTTCTATGAAGTTCTGGAATTTTATCTTTGAGGGCTTGCTCTAAAACTGCTAAAATTTATTACCTCTTTTTCTGAGAATCTGAGCAATCTCAGTAATGCTGCTTGGAAATAAGCTGTTGCAGAATTATGGTGTTATGAACTACAGAACTGTTGTATTTTGGATTAAACCAATAATTCCTCAATTTGCTTAGCCTCTGTCTCTCTGTGAAAGAGCTGCCTGGAGAGATTTGTACAAGCCTTGAACCATGGTGGTTTATATCTTTGTTAGGGGGAAAAAAAAGTTTTTCTTCTTTCATCTTAAGAAAAAAAGTACTATTTAAGTCTGGATTTTTGTCCCCATAAATAATTTTGGAAGTGTTCTTGGCTTTAGTATTCTATGACCAAAAAATTCAGTCTTCACTCTCTATGAAAAGGCATTTACTTTATTCAGTTTGACTTATCAATTCCATGTTTCAATTAAACAATCATAGAAAAAACATTCTACGTAGTTCTCCAAAGCAACATTTGTTACGAAGTCATTTACTTTAACAAAAAGTTTTTTTCTTCTTCATCTCATAGAAAATTATGTAAACAGGATGTCCTATGGAACAGCTCTTACATGAATTGCACTTACATCACCAAAGTCAATGCTTCTTTGAAATGCTTTGCAGATGCCTGTAGCAGTCTCAGTCATTTGAAAGTAGGTATCTTTTTATAGAATACTTCTCAGGATGTCTTTTCTAACTTTCCTTTGAATTTTACGTAAAATAAATTAGTTCTTACATCAGCCAGTAAATTAGAAGATTGAAGTGAGCAGCTGATCAAATCAACGTGTCATTATCATTAGGTACCACAGATACATATTAAAATACAGATATATTAGCTGTCCTTCCTCATGATTCCCTTCTGCCTGCTGCTGGGGTTGTGTCAGGCGCATGATTTGCAGCTGACCGTGACGAAGGCACCCGTGTGTCGGCGGTGCTGCACGGGCCAGCTTCAGCCGACTTGGCCTGGGCGAGGGGAGACGTGAGCCTTGGGGAGGTAATGCTCTGGTCGCATGAAGCAGCTCACGCAACTGGTACTTCCTCGGGGCCCAAACACTGCGACGTCTTTGGCCACTTTTAGCTGCGTTTAGCTTTGCTCAGCCTCCGATGTGAAAGCAAATCAGCGTGCTGCAGGTTCACAGTGTTTCTCACAGAGAGGTTGCCTGGTGTGCTTGAACTGAAGTGTTTACAGCTGAATTTGAATTCCATTTCCCAGTGTCTTAAAAACCCCTGTTCTTAATTTTTTTCTTTGGTGCGTTTCTATCTGCAGCATGAAGAACATTTTCTTTAGAAATATTGTTAAAAAACTGTTTAGTAAATATTTAAGCCAAGATAAGATTTCTTACTTACCTTACTTTGAACTTACAAGATTTAACTTTTACATTTTTGTGTTAGCAGTGATGATTGTTACTGTGTAGCCTTTTTGGTTAAAAAGCCAGGGTGGCAACATTGCCTTTTTTTTTTTTTTAAACAAGTCCATCATTCATAGATCCTCTTAAATGCTCATAAATACAGTACTACAAAAGTACTCAGTGTCTCAGACAGGAACTGAAAAATGAAGTCTTTTAGAAGCATTTATGAGGAATAGACAAGCTCTGTCTTTTGCAGCGCGGTCCCTCCTGCTAGCAAGCCTCCTGTCGCCTGAGGGCCTGGGCTGTCGCCTGCGAAGGGCTGGCTAGGGGAGGACTGCAGTCGCCGCACTGCGGGCTGGCCCTGGCTGCCGTCGCGGGAGCTGCCCAGCTCCTCTTGCGGGGTGCTGCGGGAATGCGCCCCTCCTGGGGGAGGCCTCTGCCCTGCTGCCCCTGTGGCTCCCGCGCGCCTCCCCCCGAGCAGCCCCTCCTGCCGCTCCCGCAGAGCTCGTGCGGAGCAGGGGGCCACCATCTCTCTACTCAGTTATCGTCTTTGAGCCTCAGGGTAACCRGCAGCGCTTTCGAGAGTAGTTCTCCAATATCATCTCCGTTATATGCCAGGTTTTCAGAGAAATTTTGACAGAATATTTGAAGAGCTTTAAAAAGGTAAATAGAAAATGGGATTAGAAAGCAGCATGGGTTTATTAGAAGGTAGTTTGTGTCAGACTAATCTGCTATCTTTCTTTGCTAAGCAGCATCCCGAACAAAGGCAATGTGGTGAATACAATACGCTTTTTAAAAATATTTATGGTTAAATTGGAACTTATTTATCAAAATGGTGATGAGGTGGGAGATTAACTAAAAAGTTGTTTAGTGAGAAAGGGAATAGCCAGAGGGCATTTCTCATATGACAGTTTTAAATTTCTCCGGCTGAAGGCAGTGGGAAAGGTGGACATCAGACTTAAAATTTCTAGGGCTCTGCTGACTTGTGTGATTGCGTCACATTTCTTGTTGTGCCTGAAATGGTAAATAGATGATGTAACGCCACAGGGTCAAAGCTAGGATGAGGGGAGTTCATCTCCAACTTTGCCAAGCATTGAAGTTGAGTGTTGATCAAGAGCTATTGAGGCAACTCATGCATTATTTATGTATGTTGGTATAGAGAGTGGTTTTCACCATACATGAGTGTATGGGGACAGAGCAGGGGCCGTATGAGGAAGAGACAAGCCTGGAGCAAAAGGTGACGCCTCTTTGGTTGGGAGAGAGTAAGCCTGAGGGGTAATATGATCAACGTTCACAAAATCCTGAAGGAGATGAGCAAAACGAATACAGAACTGTTATTAACCAAATCTTGCAATACTTGAACTAGAGTGCATTGGTGCGACTATTATGTATAAAAGATAGCACTTCTTGGACTTCTGGAATTTATTGCCCTAGGGGCATGGAGGCAGCTTGTATTAATGGGTTCAAATTCATGGATAACAGGTCTGTAAAGAGATCCTAAGGGAGTAGGTGGGGATATTCTCTCAAATATCCTTAATCTAACAAGATGGCTGGGGAGCATGGAAGAAGCAGAGTGCAAAGACTGGGCTTGGATGCTCTCCCCAGGCAGCAGCTCCTTGTGTCCCTGTTGGAGATGGGACACTGCTGCGACCAAGCAGGGAAATTCTTATGTTCCTAAACTTAAAAGTTTGTGTATGTTAATAATTATATACTAATACATGAAGCCTAGTATTTGGAAGAAGTTCTTAATTTCCAATGGGTTAATGCTTCATTTTTTGAGAAGTGAAGTGGTGGGACACTGTTCCAACCTGTCATGTACAGCAGAAATCCACCATTCAGTAATTTTTTAGGAGATTAGAAGTGGCTTAGCTCAGGAATGATAAAAAATTGTTACATAGATCCTGTGAATCTAAATGTGACAGCATGTTGGCAAATCAAGATACTCTGTTCCCACAGGCACAGGGGTCCCAAGTACAGGCTTGCTGTTCACAGTACCCCAAAATGGGACACTCGAAAGAAGGTGCATTACAGTTAAGCTAGGTGAATGTTTTTGTAGCTGGTATAACAAAGTATTATTGTGAAAGAGATGTTTTCTAGTAACAAACAATAGCCAGTACATATGTGGCATGCAGCAGAGCAGTAGGGGGAAGCGTCTCAGTCTCAAGGTGGGTTTGTAGCAAGTACCTACTTCAGAGGGACTGTATGGTGCTGTGTAATCAGTAACTGAAGAATTGGGGTATTCTCATAGGATAAGTACCAAACAACATAAAATATTGTAATCTACCTGATGACTTTTAAAGAACATCTGTCTCTGGATTCACTGAAGCGACGATACCTCAGAAAACAAGTATCTGGAAGGCATTTTCAGACTATCAAAAATAGATTTTGAAAAGTCCCATTTTTCGATAGTAACCGGTAATCTCTGGTTTTGTTAATTTTCCACACAGAATGTCCTTATAGTTTAACATTCTGTCTCCAAGTTTCTGTTGTCTTTTCTCCTCTAACCCTTTTCACAGTTCTGTGAAAGTGGGGGACTGTCCAGTCCTGGAAAATCGTAAGCAAAACCTGTTCAGCTGATCAAACCAAAATGCCTTCCTGCCTGCTTTTATTTGCTGTGTTATAGTTTTATCTGTCCCTAAGGCATACTAATTTACAGCTCCTTTTTACTAGACCAATAAAGAGATTTCGTGCTATGGGATTAGTTTATTATCTGATGCTCTGCAACACTGGGTCAGATAGAACAGCACTGCGTCAACTGGCAATTGAATTGTAGCAGCACTTTTTTTGCTGATTTGAGATTTATCTGCTAAATTGAGCAGTTGCTCTTAGTGAACATGCTACATGGTAAAGTGTGTCTGTTGAGGGTGGGGGGAATATTCTGATTTCCTGTGATTCCTGTGTGTGCCACAGATTTTCTTATTGTTTTCCTTTTTTAACAAAAAATGTGGGTATCTGTCATTAACTAGTGTATTAAGATCAAAAATTAGTAATGAAAGAAAGAGCTGGTTGAACTGCAGTTGCAGATATATTTAAATAAGTAGACTGTTAGACTTTGATTAGTGTAGGCTACAGAGATGATCCTCTGTGGTGGGAGGCTTTAATGAATTTTATTAGAGGAATAAATAAGCAGTCTAACCTTCTGTTTCCTTTATTCACCATGTTCCCAAGGGGTGTAAGACTCCTGTTTATACAGTAATGTTTAGGTGTGTCCAGGATATTTTTCAGCTGTGTTTCAAAGCGATGATAGAAAGATTTCTGAATTTGAGCCAGTGATTCTGATTCAGAATAAATCCTTAAAGAGTTCCCAGGCCCAGAGAACAACTGACACCTGATAGCACATAGAGAATACGCTGAGCCCAAGGAAAGTTGCCAGTGGTAAGACCTCAGGTTGGAAAGAAAGGCAGACAGCCAAGTAGAAGCCTGTGTACTTTTTTCCTAGCAAACGAACTCTGAGAAAATACTGTGAGGAGTTTTAGAAAATATACTAACTGGAGCTAAATCCTAAGAGGGTAGGAAGGAAAAAGGGGCTAAGTCCTTGGAGGTAACCGATATTTTAGAAGAAAAAAATATTCTGGTGTTATAACAAAGAATTGTACAAAAAGTAAGTAATGTGTAGGTCCAAAATTGAGAGAGAATTCCTGATGAACTATGTATATAGACTATATACAGAGCAGAGGAGGGGCATAAAATCCTTTACTGGACATTGGCAAAGGCTGCATAAAACATCTACAGATCTTCTTAGAAGCATCTAAGAACTGAAGACCATGAGTCAAAATGTATAAGGCAAGCAAACCCAAAATGGTTGCTGAAGACCTCTTGTGAGACCTTTGGGATTCTTGGGTTTTGGACTTTTTTTTGCCACAGGGTTTGGAAGTATAATTTCTCTGATTAGTCTGTAATTTCTCTGATTACAGCATTTTGTAATCTTCTATAATTATTCTTAATTTATCTGCTATTTTATCTGATACATGGCCTAACTAAATACATTGCTATGAAAAGCTGGGTCAGTGCAAGGGAGGAGTAGTTGTTAACATGAGGACAGACTGCTAACCCACAGTA
The DNA here is from genome assembly GCF_003343035.1 of Apteryx rowi. Classification (NCBI taxonomy): domain Eukaryota; kingdom Metazoa; phylum Chordata; class Aves; order Apterygiformes; family Apterygidae; genus Apteryx; species Apteryx rowi. Next base: position 1,660,150 of record NW_020451016.1, read on the forward strand.
AGGCACTGAGGTTGGCACTGGACTTGAGTGGATCCAGGGATCTAGAAGTCATCTCTGAGTAGCAAAAGAGATTTCTGTTTGGATTAACAGCTTGTTATACACGTTGCTCAGTTTTTCAAGAAAAAAATATTTGCAAGTGAATGATAACAGTAGATCCTTAAATGTTACACCCATTTCCCATTAAGAAGTGATGTTTCAAATAACCAGGCACTTTAGGCTGGAATCCCTGTAAAAGCAGAATTATTTCCTGTGGCTGCATTATGGATGTTGAAAACTGTGTGGCTCCATGACTGCCAGCCCCATTAGAAGCTCTGCAGAGATCAATAATTGGCATGACAAACTGGGTTTTCATGCTGGAAAGCAGATGTTTCATAGGCAATTAAAAAATAAGAAAGCATTTCAGAAATCAGGAAAAATTTATAATAAATATGATTCTTTTTTAAATTTAATTAATTCATTTAACTCTGTAAAGATCTCAGTTGTAAATTCTGTGTGTGATCTTAAGTCAATATTCTTGTTCTTTCTATCTTCCCTGTTACTGGATTGAAACACTTTTCTGAACAGAGTCCTGCTGGTGAGGGTTTGATTCAAGTTTCCTTTTCTGTAGTAACATAACCGTTAAATGGAAGGATTTGTGACTGAAGGAAACCGATTTGAGGAGTCGGTAGACTGCCTATGTGTTATGTTCTGCTCTGCATACAGTAATCCTTATTACTATAAAGAGAATAGGTGCGGCTCCAGAGCTTGGTGTTCACGCCATTGATCTCAGGCTGAGACTGGTTCTTGCTCCAATAACTCTTTCATGTTGTATTCGATAGCAGTGTAATATAAAATGCTTGCAGTCACTGGAACAAGGAGGGGAGATGGGCCTCTGTTTTCCCAGGTAAGTGGTTTGTTTAGTTATGTTTCCTTCTTGCGGAGAGGAACTATTCTTACTGGATGTAAGGGGAAACATTTTTGCAGTGAGAGTGGCTAGGTGCTGGAACAGGTCACCCAAAGAGGCTGTGGTGTCTCCTTCCTGGAGACACTCAGAGCTTGACCAGGTAGGGCCCTGAGCAAGCTGATTTATCCTTGAAGTCTCCTCTGAGAAGGAGGTCGGATTAGACAAATATTAATTATGCTATGATTTTAGGTTTTCATAATTTAATAAACCTCATAAACATTTAGTATGTTTCTGTTTGATGCTCGTTGGGAATCCCAGCTGTAGAAACTAAAATCCTCACATCCTTTGTGTTTGAAGCCTATAAATCTAATTCAAGACTGGATTCTATTCTTGGAAACAAGTACCTAAATCTTTCTGTTTATCCCAAATGCTTTGACATGTGTCTTTAGCCAAGAAAACAATACTTATGTCCTTGCCACTGTTTCAGTGGAATGACTCTTACGAAGAAAAGGAAATCCTGTTGCACATGGGCGTGCTTTCAATAATTCAAAATTAAATTAATTTATAAAAAAAAGAAGAGTTAATAAATGCAGAAAAATAAAGTCCTGTGGTGAAGCAATCCATTACAAAAGCCTTCAGTAAAAGTATGCCTCTGAAGTTGATTCTTACGGACATGTTGGTTAAAGTTAAATGTTCTTCCATAGCAGTAGGATATGATTTTATGTTAGCTAATGAACAGGTCATTAACATTCACTGCCAAAGTCAATATGTTGGCAGAAAATAACATAATTCCATCCTGTCGAGAGAAGAAAAGTCAGTATGTGGTATGCATGGCCAGAGATATGCATGTTTATCAAGATGTCAGACATTCTTAGGAGCTGAGAATCTGTCATCCTAAAACTGTTCTCTACTAGTATATTTTAATGAGCGCTGCTGAAGCTGTGAAGGGTCTGTCAGCACTTTTCTAGGCATCTTATTATTAAGGAGTTTATAGCTTGGCTGTAAAATCTTGCTGTAGGCTAAAACAAGTTAAATAGGACTTTCAGAGCAATGTTTTGTGCCAAATTTAATTTGGATAGCTTTAGGCATTTTTCCATGTTCTTATCAGACTGCAATATTCAAGTTCTGATTGAAATCTTTTGAAGCAGGGCAAGACAAAATACAAATGGCCTAGACCTGCAGCTGTACTCCCAGCAGACCACAGGACAGTACAGTATCGTAGCAGGCACGTTTCGTGCAGTGACTCCAGCCGGTGGCTGTGCTGATGGAGCGCCATGTCGCAGCACGGGCAGCACAGTCCTCGCTCAAACACCAGTCCTCTTTTGCCTGAGTAGGGTCTTCAGAGCTGGAGCTCCCCAAAAGCTTGCTGTGGGAAATAGAAATGCCCAGCTCAGACAGAAGCAGACGGCATTGTTTGACAGGAAAACTATTCATTTAAAATGCTGCTGGAAAGTCATGTTASAGTTTGGTGTTGCAGCCAGTGAATAGCTCAGCAGAGCAGAGAACCTGCAGAGCTCTCGCTCTCTGTTCTCCTTCCGCTCAAGCAGCAAACGCTCTCGTTTCAAACACCCGCATTCACCGTCTGCTGCAGCTGTTCAGCCAGGCAAAGCACATACTTTTCAGGAGGAGGTGACAGAAAGTAGTACATCATTTTATTGTCGCTTCAAGACCTTGTTATGGAAATGTATTATTCTTTAACTTTACACAGATCATTGACAAGGAAGTCATATAAGTCTGGTATGGAAGAATCTAACCTTAAAAGAAATAAAATATAACAAGTTCTGTGAAGACCAACTGAGTGCCTGTTCAACATGAGAAGATGCAGGGGGGCAGATTGCCACATGCAGCATATTTGGTAATTCTCACAGAGTCTTTCATCAGCTGCCACTCACAGGCAAGTTCCTGAGGGTGAGAGATTTTGTCTGTGTTCGTGTGAGCAGTGCTGTGTCTGGAGAAGCTTTGCTGAACTAATCCAAAATGCCTGCTTGAACAGATGCCCTGAGGCAGTGTACATTTGTTTTGATGCAAAAGCTTTGTTGGGCAGCACTGTCACTCTGACCACACTTCCCAGACTGTGTTGTCTATTGGATGTCAATGGACACAGTTGTATAATAAGTTGAAGCTAAATGTGGGCAGGTTTTATGAACTCAGTGCTTTTTTGTTTTTATAAGGTTTGGTCCCTTAAAACATGGAATTCAAGGAGGGATGCCAGAGCCAAAGGGGTTCCCCCTTCATACCTCTGTTTTCTTTTCCTTTCTTCTTCCCTGCTTCAGCTGTGTACCAGCTAAGGCAGCTGATACGTACCAGCTTCAATGCAAACCAGATCCATAAGTCACAGTACAAACGCTGTCAGACAGCTTATGTGCGAATCCAGCTTTTGTGGAACATAAGTTAAATAAAAATCAAACTAATACAATTTGCTACCAATAGCTACTTTTAAAGTTTTTACAGGTTAGATAATTGTTTTTTAAATTAACAGTGAATAAATATTTAGGTTGGAACCCAAACATCTCTGAATTCAGTCAAGAGTTCAATGCTGAAAATGTGAATGTTAATAAAAAATAAGTAGCTTAACGCAATTAACTAAGTATTGAATATCTTCAGTTCCTCTGCTCCATTACAGTGGAGAGTACTCTTTGTGGCAGACTTCAATTTGAACTGTTAGGGATCCACAGGATAGTACTCTGGATGAGTTTTCAGTAGACTTGTGGAGAAAGTGAAGTAGATAAAAGGTTTTTGGGAAAGATTATTTAGTCCTCTTTCCTCTCTGGGACAGTTATAAAGATGATATCCAAATCTTGAGAACCTCTCTAAAGGAAAGGAACTGGCATTTGCATTTTAAAATATACCTCTAACATATGTCCTGCTTAAAAAAAAATAAATAAAATATATTTTATCAAACATCCAGGGCAGCTACACTTTGCCTCAAGCATGTGCTTCAAGGTACTAGTCCACTGAATACTAAACCTTACGTGTGATAGATGACTTCCATAGTTTGCAGGAGTTTCATCTGGAAGATGAAGAGTTTTTACACTGTACTGATGTGTGATGTGTTACAGGGCTTTTTTGTCCTGCATAATTTAATACACTTTTCAGCCCTTGCTTCATGTAGGATTACTTCTAGAGAAGACATAGATCTAAAATTTGGTTTGTTAGCTATCTGCAGAAGCGCCGTGACTCAAGTCAGTTGCTTCTTCTTTCCCGTACATATTTATAGTTTCACTTAGAAATGAATGGGCATATTTGCATGCCAAAGCAAGTATGAAGGTAACAAAGGCCAAGGCTCACTCTACAAACGTCAGGTGCAAGGTGCAAACAGCTAGAGATAAAAGATACTTGCGTCTCATGCTGCTATTTAATCCACAGTATTAACTGAGGCTTTTATAAAATTCAAACTCAGACTTCAGACTGTGTTTCTCAACAGCTGCTGAAGCTCTAAGATATTTTGGCTTGGGCTTTTGACTTAAAGTCATCTCTGTAGCATTTATAAGTAGTCAAGATTTTGCCTGGGCTGTTTAACTAGGTGATGCTGATCTAAAAAGTGTGTCTTTTAAAGTAGGGCACTGGGTACATTTACTCCTTCCAAGCAACCTGCCTGAGTGGTGGTGGCTGCTGCAGCTGTTCGAAGCTGATGGTCTCCCTCGCTACTGATTAAACAGGAGGTGTGAAGTCCAGGCTTCTCTCAGAAGAGCCACTAATTTCTCTCTTTACCCTGCCTGGAAAGCAAGTTTTCAAACTTGAGAGAAATACCATTATTTCAGAGCCTTTTAGCCCTTTTCCAGTTTCGATGGGAGCTTGACAGCAGCTTTGCAAGTGCAGGGGCAGGTAGGAGGCAGAGGCATCCAGGGTGACTGTGCAATCTCTGCTTCCTTGAGCAACTGGGCTAGAAATAGGCAGGGAAATCTATACTAACACCCAGTCTGATGAGGTGTTTCAAAGCCCAACTGTATGTGGAAGTGCTCTGATGAATTTTTAAACAGTCTCACAGAAATTCAGGAAAAGCATTTGTACTGTCAGTTACTTCAAAAAAGTAGTCGCTAATTAGTGCCTGGTACTCTTCCTTCAATTAATTGTTCTTACTGGTTGTACTGTAAATCCAAATGCTAACTTTTTGTAACTTACATACTTCCTCATTGTAGACATAGTGACTGAATYGCAGAAAATTAAAGTAGATGTTTGAAGAATATGTATATATCCAGTTAAAAAGCTTTGGGCTTGACATTAAGGTCACCAAGAGAAAATAAATTTTGCTGTTGTTTTAAGTAAATTCTTGAGACATAAGCTGCATATATTATTTATGCTATTGCAGATCTGTACTGTGTTTGTCTCACTTCTGTGAACGTGCAGAAACAAAGTCTGTGCTTGAGAGAATTTCCTCAGGTGGGGTGATGTGAGGAGAGAGGTGGAAATGACATACCCCAGTGGCTGCTGAGGGAGAGAGGACAGTTAGTCAAAGGAGATCTAAGAGAAAATTCATGAGAAAAGTAAAACCAGGAAAGGTGCCAAAGAGAAGTTTCATGTAAATGCTGGTTAGACTGTGAGAAAGAGAAGACACTGTCACTGATGAGCAGAACACAAGCTACGATGCTTCCAGATTACAATAATTTTGCTAATATCTACACTGTCTATTTAAAAGGATGTAAAATTCATTTGTAGTTCTGAACTTGTAGGATTTTTTTAAGTTTATGTTTAACCTTTAATGTCGGTACTTATACAGTCACTTTGCTGGTACTTTAAAATATCTCTGACTGCTAAAGTATTGTTAGTAAGCCCTGTTTGTAAATGGGGATGATCAGACTGCTTGTAGTTTTATAGTTTAAAAGCTGAAGGAACCATTAAGCTTATCCAATGTGACTGTTCATATGTCACTGCCCATTACATTTCATCCAGATACCCCATCTTAAAGGTAAAGGTTTCAGTAAACAAGTAAATTAAGTCAGTTAAGCTGGGAGATAATACTTTGTATGATGCACTGAATAGCAGAGGTCAAGATGCCATTAATGTCAAGTACCTGCAGCAGCAAAGAAATTGAGTGAGATATGCCTAGGTGCTACTCACTGCCTCTTGAAGTATATAGCTGCCTCATTCCAGGCTCCCCTCTACCTGGATTCTCTAGTTAAGAGGATGTCTGACAGCTGGAACTGTTGTTATATTTCCAGTATGAATGAAGATGTCTTGAAATGACAATAGAAGTCTCTAAAGGGAAGAAAAATGAAGGTTCTTTGATTCTTTTTACTGGTCTTATGGCTTGGAAGCTGTGCTTCTGCCTTCAATTTTCATTCAACAATTCTTGAGCTTATTGTAAGCAGTTCTGTGCCACGTTCTTGTTACTCCCTTCTTCCTTAGGTCTTTAATCCAGTTGCAACTGGCATTTTCTCTTTGGTAACTGCTTTTATTTGTATTTACTTTGAGTGAGATGGTGTGCCAGTACTTAGCTGCATTTTCTTTGTCTTGAATTTTTCTCATTCTTCCAGTTTCCCTGACAATTTTCAAAAAAATATCCTGGAGTAGGGAATTTTCTGAGCTCAGTTATGGGGTGTTGCTCTTAGAGGAAAAAGCAAACTCGCCAAAATGCGAAAATATGAATGCTAAAATAGAATGCGCGATACATCTTGAACTTCTTTTCAGAAAAGCTTAAAGGGGTTATCGGCTGTAGCCACGCTGCCATGAAACCATGCAGTACTGAGAGGGGAGAGTGCAGTACCTGACTGTCACTGCAGTCATGAGGCAGAAGATCATGAGGACAAAAGGCAGATGGCCTCAAGCTGCAGATTTGCATTCAAAGCTGCATTTGATTGAAGTTTGCTGACAATGGTCTTGCTCTTGAGTCAATCTTATTTCTAATACTTGCAATTTTACAGGCTTTTCCTCTTCCTAATGGTTAAGCAGAAATTTCAACCTGCTGATATTTGTTGTTCCTGAGCGGAGGGATTATCTTCTTTTCTGCAGTGACAAGCACACTGAGAGAAAACAGCAAATACTTAATAATGGGATTTATGGGAAAGTTAACTTATCCCTTTTTGGTACTCCATGAGCGCCACAAAACTTGACATGGGCTAATTCATTGGTTATGGCCACCTCACAACTCCCTGAGCACCTCTTGGTTTTAGGGCTGCAAGGGGAATGGCCTGATAGCGCAGTCCAGCTCAGCGGTACTGTACACTTAATATTTCAGGCATTACCTATATAATGCAGACTGTGCTGAGTTAGTAAACAGCACGTATTGAGCCATTTCCCTGCACAGTAATGGRCAATGACTTTCATTGATCATTATCTTTCCTCTGGTTCCTAGTAGGATGTTTTCAGCTGCACACATACTGGATGAAATTTGGGGAAATAGGTCTCTTAAAGTACCAGCGGTTCATGGCTTCAAAAATTTTTAATTTATGAAGACTTGAAAGTACTTTTGACGTAAGTTCATAAGTAAGGATCTTAATTCATAAGTAAGTAAGAAATAACTTCATAATTTACAAGAGGAAAATATCACACTATGAGGAAACATTTAAGGGTGTATTTTTTGTGTTAATGGTAAGCCCAATTATCATTCTTTTGAATTACAGCAAGCAGTTTGCAGAAAACTGATTTGTGAAAATAGAGAAAGAGATGCACATCAAGTGATCTATTTTAAATAACGGAATAGTAAGTAAATGCATATACCATCATTGCATCTATTCTCTTTAGCCCTATGTTTTTGTGTCCCCATTCTGTCAGTCTGCAGTTTTTAACAAACAGTTCCAGATGTCACTGATATTTTTGTTTAAAAGAGTCAGATATATTAATATCTGCAGCAGTGTGCTTTATACCATATTTCAGCATCTTCCTTACATGTACCTTTTAGGAGCAATAAATTTGTTAATCTGTAGCCTATCTTTTTTATTAAAAGACATTGTTAAATGAAATGATGCATTATTAATAAGCGTTGTTTAAAATGGAACCTAACAAAGATAATTCTATGTATAAACTATTACAAAGAAGAATCTACACTTAATTTCTTGATCCACCTGCTCTGGTACTACCATGCTTCCCCGTTTATTGTACAAGTGGTTGATTATTTTAGCTTGATTTTTACTCTCCATTTACTCATTCCCTTGCCTGTCTATGCACATGTGAACGTACATCCTGCACTGTTGCATTTGAATAGTAATATGTGGCTTTTAGTTTTATTTGCCATTGCCATTCAAAATACCTGCACAGCTGGGTTTGTTAGTTTTCCGCTGGCTTGGGATAAAAGGATGGAAGTCTTGAATAAGACAGAAGTGGGCTATCGCACCCAAACCTGTTGCTTTTGCTTCTTCCTTGAAGCCTGTGTTCGGACAGCAGGCAAGGCTGTGCGTCCGGGCGGCGGGCGGTGCGCCCAGCACGCTCACCCCCAGGCGTGCCCAGCAGGTCCTGCGGCAGCTAACACGCTCGTTTCTTCCYGCCGAATTTAGGAGAGAGGCGGTTCAGTAAGTGCAGAGAGCCAGCTCTTCTGTCTGTGTTAGCAGCTCCCATGGTGTTCCTGAGCGGGGCCATTGGCCAGAATGGCTACCGGAGATCCTTGGCTGTTTTCTGTTAGACTGGCCCGCATTCGCAGGTGTAAAAACTTAACTGTAAGCTAAATGCCGTTTAAAGCATCAAAGACCAAGCAAAAGAGCTTACTGCTTGTTTTTACAAATATAATTATTTTTATTTCATAAAAATTGCAGTAGGTATCTTTATTTTTTTAACACATACTTTAAAGCATAATAATCAATAAGGGTTCTTTCTTATACACAAAGATTCTTTTGCAACGTCCTGTATTTTGTGGGGTTATTTTGAGGAAATAACAGTGAGCAAGTTTCTCTTTTCTTGCAGTATTGCCTGGGCCTTTTTCAGCCATTGCTGGGCTACGGGATGCCGAGCTAGATGGATCCTTGGCCTGACCTAATTATGTGTACAGGTTTGGGCAGGAGTGCTTTATCAGCATATCAGGGCTTTAATGTAGCAGTCATCAGAGAATGTCATCTGTGTAAATCTAAGATGTTACAAGTTTTGTGTCTACTTTCTTCTTTTTATGTTACTGAAACATTTGGCATGCATGATTTTTTAGCTTAGTTTCTTTCAGATAAGGAATACTGTCTCTCTAGTGGAACGTTAAGCAGAAGTGGAGCTATCTGGAACAATAGCAATTTATATAGTCTCACAATAATTTATATTTGGCCTGAATTGATAGGTTTGGTCATCTCATCAGGTGATTGATTTCACTATATGACAGTAGTGTGTCCAGTAAGATATGTATCATTTGTTGATACATTTGGTATACAAGTTTATACACTGAATACTTCTGTGTGTTTTGTAGACAAATTTGGGCAAATAAAGACATTGCTTAACATTGCAAATGTCTTATAGATGACACAGCTGCCAAAAGCTACCAGTTTTGTACCTGAGATGGGCAAGTGTTCTTAGTTTTGAAGGGTCTGCATGTCTGGACATCAAAGTATATAGGCAGTTTTGATTTTCCAGAATATATATTATGACCTGCATCTTTTGGACCCAGTCAGTGACCACTGCACAGGGGAGATCCAAGATATCAAATAAGGTCAGTTTATCTTGTAAATGATGCACGCTATATTGCCTCTGTGAAGATATAAAGAATTTAAAAAAAACTTCAAAAAATGAAAAACCTTGTTCATAAGGCTTTGTTCTTTTTTTGAAAGAACACAACATATGTTTAGACAGCTTTCAGATGTCCATGTGTGTGGAAACTTCACAAAGCTATCGAAGAAAACGTTGCATAGCTAAAATAAGATAAAAAGAATATTCTGTTTAATATTTAAATGTTCAGTGGAAATTTCAGATATACTGCTATACTCCTTGACTCTTTCCTCTAATACATAGCTCTCAATCCACATTATACAGACTATCTTTCAGCAACACTTAAGAACACATCAAATTGATGATGCAGTGATTCAGCCCGCTCTTCCGAGCGGTGGCTGCAGCAGGAGGTGCTTGGCAGGAGGAGCGGGTGGGTGCAGCGGGAGGCTGACAAGGCCGGCATCTAACGTACGGGTCTCAGAGCTGCCGGAGGTCTATCAGTCCAGGTTAGCCCTCGCGCGCGGTGCCCTGCTGCCACTGCTCTGGTGAAGGGCAGATCATTTGTCTTGGTTTGTTTGAGTTTAAACCTTAAATTGCTAGTACAGACTCACTATCCTAGGCTCAGTGCGTACACCTATTGAGAGATGGCCTCTCATCGCGCCTGTGTAGACAAGACTGGCAAAAAGAGAGGAAAAAAAATGCTGCATCTCTCTTTGTGCTGGCAAGTAAAGCACAGAGCTCACGTTCTCAGTCCCAAGTTAGACAGAGCGCATGGGGCAGAGCCCATGACTGAACCTGTGCGCTCAGTATCGTCGTCTTAGAGAAACGGGAGGGTTTTGCTGTTGTCATAGACCTGTGGAAACAGCGTATTTTTATGGGTGCCTAAATTTTTTGGTGAGGATTATATTTAGTCACAACTCTTGTCTCCAGGATTTAGGATTTAGGGAAGATCTTAACATGTAGCAGTAACGCTTTCTAATTTAAGTGCATATATTTGCAGAAGTATAACCTTAGTTTATTGTCATGCAGATGTCATAGATGACATTGACAGAAGATGTTACCTCATTTATTAGTAAATCAAAAATACTCAGTCAACGTTTGAGTTCATAAAACTTTGCCCTAGTTATTTTAACCAAGAGGGCAATTTTCAGATTTGAAAAGCCCTATGCAAGTTGGAGTCTGCTCCCACTCTCATTGATTTATTGGTATTTGTTCAGAATCACTAGTAAACTAATGCCTTTGTTTCTCAAACATTCATTTTCATTGGTAGTTCATCTGCATCTGCGAAGTATTGTTCCTGGATCTCTTTCATGTCCATTGGGTTTTAGAAGCATTCCTCTTGAGAGCACATGAAATCTTGGATATGTTCTTATGCATTTGCAGGTGTCTGCTTCTCAACTAATTCCTAACGCTTTCTTTAAAAAAAAAAAAAAAAAAAGTTAAATCATATGGCTGAGTATATGAAGTACACAGGTAATGCATCAAAATTACTTTTATTTTTAGATATGAAGGCAATAATGATGCTAAAAGGCACTTCTGTTTGACGGGGGGACAGGTCACATTTTTCCCTGGACATGACTGCAAAGGCTAAAAGGTTAAGTGAACTGGCTCATGTGGAATAAATCCCAACCGATGTGGTAGCTGCTGATTTTTTAATGAGATTTCATAAGTGGTTTTCATTAAATATGTAATCCTTCTATTGTCCTTCCTGAAACATTATTTTAGTGTGATTTGTTTTCACTTTAGTGTATAAGAAATTATGTACTTAAAGCTATTGAGGAAAAGAGAAGACAGGGATTCTTGCTTGCTATGCAGTGTATTCAGGAGGCCTGAAATGTCACGAAAGCTTTAGAGCTTAATTTTGCCATTATTTTTATTTTACACTGGAGGTAAAGTTCAAGGAGTGTAACAGCTTGACAGCTAAGGAAATATTACCCTAACTAGTAAAGAGATAAGCATGTGAGAAGAAAAAAAATTTTACCGTCTGAAATATTTGAATTCAGTATCTAATTGGGTTCAACATCTATTATCTTTCTGGAGGGGTCTATTTGCTCAAGATCCAGTGTCCCATTTCTTCATTGAGTATGTAACAATGTGCACTTGATAACTTCCAAAAAATAAATCATGGAACTAAAGTTTTCCGCATTTTTTTCTAAGCTGTAGGAAAAGGTCACCTTTAAATTATTCCCATATTGCGATAAATGTCCTATTTTATGTGCATGCTGCATGATGGAGAGTAGCATGTTGGTTTTATTAATGTGACTCTATCCCCCCCTAGATTATTCTTTCAAACAGCTAACCAGATGATACAGAAGGATGCTTGGGACATACTGAGTGTGCTGGGCAACAACAGCTATTACTGTCTGTAGAGCAATACCGTTTATGTTGTCTTGTCTCTGTTCCTTTTGATCTTGAGCAATAGTGAGACGATCAGATGTGTTCCTCTGCCAGGTTGCTTCTCAGATGATCTTGTGCTATATATATATTTTTAATAAAAATGCATATAGGTGTGGAATCAGGGTTTTATGCTTTAGACTGCATAGTGTCCAACTTCCATAAAATGTTAGTTGAATTCATTGTTAAGGAGTGTGAAGACTAAGTAATGCACATTACTAGGTAATTCTTGCATTTAGTTTTCCATGCATCTTGATCAACTTGATTTTAGGTGTAGTCAGACAGAGATAGTAATGCTGTTACTGGAAATGACAAGTCAAATTTTCATGTAGATTGAGGTGATTTGTCCCACTAGCTTATCTGAATATGAATACAGGGAAAATTTAGTCTTTTTTCTCAGTGCACTATGGCAAATTATAAAATGAAAAAGAAGTCAGCAAAATGCATCCCCCTTTCCACTTTGTATTATATTCTTATGTTTTCCTATTCCTTAATATACCTATTATTGTAGTAGATATAAGCCCTCTCTGTAAAAATTTGCTAAGAATGCTTCTTTGGATGGTATATCCTGGCGGGAGGCCTTGCTCCCAAAGTGCATCTGGGACAGCACTGATTTACAGCGTTTCTTTGCCTTTCAGACTAAACGGGGATTCTTGTAGTGTCTCTTCTGTTGCAATGGCAGATGGAGGGTATGAGAAAGTAACCTAAAAATGGTAGAATATATGTACATGAGACAGGATCTGTTTGATTCATTTGTCCAGAGATGCAGCTGCTCCTGAAACTTTTTCATTTACTGTGCAGTTAGTTACTGCTGAACTGAATAATGTACTTACTGTTTTTTTCTATTGTAATAGTGCATAAAAATCCTTACTGTAGACAAGGACGCAAAATTATGAGCCTTGTTGCAAGAAGTTTATGGTGTCTTTTAAAAATACTGCTTTTCCTGTGGGGTAGGTGGGAGGAGAAGTTCAACTTTTACATTTTGCATAGTGTCCCCTCCAAGAAATTCTCTTCATTATCTGAGCACCTGCTGTGATATTCTTTTAAAGACAAACTGGTGTGAACTGAATATAATCTGACATTGTGATATTTCCTATAGTAATCTCAGCTGCATTTCTTATGCCCCCTAAAAAACAGATTTTCTGACACTGATCCTCTGGGAGAATAAGAATATATAGCAATCTCCTTTACTTTTAACCTGAGACATGCTGTGGTTTATATTAACTGAGGTATAAATGTTATATTAAACGGTGGATGAGGATATTAAACTGGGTTGAGAAAGTTACAATCAGAAATTAAGTAGTATAAAAAGTGTAGAAATCACATGCAAAATCCTTGCCTGAACACTGGAACATGGGAATCAGCATCCATAATTTCCCAGCCTTGTGCTACTCAGAAGTCTCTTAATATGGTATGTGTTTTTTTGTTTTGGGGGTTTTTTTGGACTGAGCCCGAGCTATGGAGTTTTTGGAAAAACGTACAGTTTAGACATTGGTTTCTAGTGTTTTTCTGCACTTGAAGGTGAATTGGAATGCCAGCTAAAATGAAGGTTGCCTCTCTTTTCAAGTCTTTTATCAATTCTGTGCTTGTAATGATTGTTGTAGAGTCCAAGAATACATCCTCAGAACTTTTACTAACCAGAAGTCTTTAAAACACTTACAGTTAGAGCTCGGTCAGAAATAAAGCGCAAAAAAGTCAGTGCCTGAAAGAATGAGCTTTCCTGACCGTTCAATATTTGATTGTTATGAATAATCTAAGTTTTCCCTGTTGGCTCTTTGTGTTGTATTAAAAGAACTCATATATATGGTTTTCTGTTTCTCAAATTGAAATGAAATTGTACAAACACATGCCACTACAACATTTTGTGAAGGTACTTCCTGTAATATTTAGAAGTTGTGGATCAAATAATTAAGGCTTAGCAAGAAGTTCTGCAGGACTACAATTGAATAAGGTAGATATAGAAATGTAGAAATACAGATTTGCCGATATAGAGAACCCTCCAATTCATATTTCTAGCAACTTTTCTGGAAATTAGGTACAGATTTATTTTTTTAAAGTGACTTTTGTCAAAATTTCCATTTTCTGTAGAAAATTGTCAATGATGCTTTTTTCAGAGGAAAATTTCTAACTGCAGAAACTTCACTTAGTTTCAAAATACTATTTAGCATTAAAGCCTTTTGTTTGTTGTATAACACAATGTAGCATGGAAGGTACCTGTGCAATTTTAAGGGGGTAATTAATCATACAAATGATATCAGGACCTGTCTCATCTTTGTTCTCTTATTCCCACCCTTTAATAGCTGTCTGCTCCCTAACGTCCATGTTACTTGTCTGAAAAACTGCCTTGTTCCCCGCTGTCATCAATGAGCTCTCTGTTACTAGATATTACCCATTTATCATTTTTGTTGGTTTTTTTTCCTTTCTCATGTGCTGCTGCTTGTCTTTTCCTTGCTCATGGTTTTATAAATAAGTGATTTTGCTTTTTTACTTTTCTCTTCAGCATTGTTAGAAACTGTTGTCTGATGTCCTATCACTCTAAATATTTAAAAACCACAAGGCAGTTTTGGTGTAATTGGCAAGAAAAGTTAATTAAAAATAAATCTATAGGTTGACCATAATACCACTGTATAATGAGGGAAAAAGCTTCTCATTTTTATGTTAGGAAAAAACAGCCAAACTCTGCATGTTACCTCTTCAAAGGGAAATTATAGAAAAAAAGAAAAGATTATTGCTGCTGCTAAAACCCACCAAAAGATGTTGGGAAGCTGTGAACTGGGTTAATCTGTGTCAAGGGATGATAACTGAAAGGAATCATTTTACAGGAGAACTTGCTCATCCTCTGCTTGAAATTTATAGAGCCTGCAGAGGTGTTCTGGAGGTAGGAATGGGGGAAGAAGCAGAAATAAAAATAAAACATTTTAGGAATTCCCACTATATTGCTCCAGTCACTATTTACTTTAGTTATGAGCCTATCAGACCCAAAAGTACTCACTCTTACCTGTAACAAACTGGCAAGTAGGATATAAATATGAAAGATTTTTTTCCCTTAGCTGGTGGCTAAGGTATCATTGATCTTCCTTAAACTACCATGAATCTTATGAAGGCAGCAAGAGGCTTGTAGGTCTTCCATGTAGGTCAAAGGTGATAAATTGGAAAACAAAAAATGATCTTTTTGTGCATATTCCCTATTGTTAGGCAAAAACACTGTGGTTGTGAGGTGATTAAAACTTTCATTTCATTAAAGTTTCATGTTTGGAGCATAAGTATGCAATCTTTAAAATAATTAGCTCAGGCAGTAGTCTAAAACATAATTGATTAGAAAACTACACTTCTTTTGCTGACTGTCATTAATAGAAACACTTTGGTAATGAACTTCTAGAAAATCCTCTAAAATATTTCATACCTTGTCTCCAATGAGAAATTCCAAAGTAGTGACCGACAGTACTTAGTTCCTTAGCAGATCTGGGAATTTAAGAGAGCGCAGAAGTACGTGGCGGTGATTATTTTTCAGCTTTCTGAAAGGAAAGCAGCAGGGGTTAGGAGTGTGCTACATGGATATTTTGGGGAGTAGGTTGGATGTTTTGATTGTCGTGTCATCTAAATTCCTTCTTACCAATTTCCCAATCCCCTCTTCTGCATGAAAATTTGCTGTAACCTATTAGGGCTGCTTTGTTTTGGCGCAGAAGGACCTGGGCTGGTACAGCTGCATTTGGACTCCAGTTAGGACCCAGCCTTTGTGCCTGGGGCTCTCGCTAGCAGAGGTATTCAGAAGAGTTTACTGTGCTGTTTTAAAGTTTATAAAAGAGGTTTGCCCATGGTTGGTACTTTTGTTTGGCACAGTGAAGTATACACAGACCTTATATTTAGCACAAAAAAGCAGGACTTGGCAGCAGCAAGTGCAATAATTTTGTGTGCTCTCGTCTCTACAGCACAAACAAGCAACCCCCCCGCCAGCTCTGTCACACAGCATACGCTCACTTCTCAGTGTCGCAGCTTGCTTGCAGTTTCTCTCGGAGGTGTCAAATGAGTAGGGAGAAACCTTGTTGTTCTGGTATAACTTGAGAACAATCTCTAGACCGGCACATGTTTTCTCGCTGATGTAGACCAAGGAAATTTCTTACTGCTTTTTATCTATTGTTATCTGTCTTCTCCTACTCAAGGATAGCTCCTGTCAGTGCACCTAAAAGCGGTTATATACCATAGAGCCGCGCTCGGTCATTATTCTGGAAACGTTCATCAGTTGTCTCCCAGGCTGCCGTCATTATTACGAGAGGAAAAGTGCCCCTGGGTAAGCTCTGGACACCCTGACTGTGTGTCAAAAAGAGGAAAATGGGTAACTGAGCAAAAGACCTTTCACTGTTTAGTTCATCTTTGGCCACGCTTTTCAGCATGGTTGGATATGTCCATTCAATTGCAGGTTTACCTACATTTCTAAAGCGATTGAAGCCTCACCTATGTTTCTAAAGTCTTGATCTGAATTTCTTTTATAAACCCAAATTTTGAGTTTTTGAAGTGTTTGCAGCTGTCATTGCATGCTGGAACAGCTGTGCAGTAAAACCTTGAAGCTTCTGTGCATTTTTCCTGATCTGAAACCTGAATTTCTCAGATACTATGTATATAACTAATTCAGCAATATTTGACCCAACACTGCATGTCCATCAGAAAAATTAAGAGTGAAAGAGATTTGGGGGCATAAGGCTGCAGGCAAGGAGAAAAAGAAGCAAGAAGCAGGTAGGCAGGATGATTACGGCACAACCAAGTTCTCCAGGGCAGCACTCCACACAGGGGTAAAACACTTTTCAGAGCCGTAAGCAGAGACCATAAACGTGCCTACATTTTCCCRTAGCCATTCTAGTTGTTCTCTTGACAAGCCAGGTTTTGTAGAGCTGCTTTCCAAATCCTGATCAAGGCCAGAGCTATGATTATTTAAGCCAAATAATTGCATGTGCAGTATCAAAGTGGAAAATGATATTGACCTATAACTGTTTCAGCACAATCTGGGTGTCCTCCTTAAATAATCCTGGCTCCTTATTGGTATAACAATTCAGTATACAGTTTTTGCATTTTCAGAAGCTTTGGAGATTTGGTTTAGTTTCAGAAACTGAAGCTTAACCAAATTACTTCTTTCAGTCCCCTGAGTAGAAAAATTAGGTGTTAATCTTAGTTCTTCGGCTAGTTTTTTTCATTCCTAATTTTGTCAGACACGGTTCTCCTGTTAGATAACTTAATGCAATTGTATTTTGAGTACGGGCTAGCACATGAGTATGCTGGTGCAGGGCATGTGGAAAAACAGTGGCAGTGAAAGTAGTGCAATCTTTCTTAGCCTTAAAAGGAAAAAGTGTTTGCTCTGGGTTTACTTGAAGGAGGAGAATTGTTTTATATTTCATCTGAAGTAGTTTATTTGTCCTTGGTTGGAAAGCTGTTCAGGGGTTCGAGGGCAGAACGCTTTGGTTCATCCCCCTGCTATTCACTTGAAGCTGAAATACTCTACTGGAAGCTGCTTGTTTTATGCTGCAGACCTTTACTTCCTCCCGAATAGCTTAGTGACTGCCTTAATGTTTGTGCCTGCTACCGTTTTATGGAAAGCACGAGCTTTTGCCTAGCCCCATGATGGGCACGTAGCTGATGCAATTTCAGTGTGTCATTAAAGGTCCAAGAACTAGCTTTGCCTCAAATTTAGTTGTTGAAACATTTCACAGACAGTACATGGGATAGGCAAAAGAGGCAAGTACTGTAACTTTCTTACTTAATATAATATAGAATATAGCATAGAACGAGTGGTGGCATAGTGGGGTCTGCCACCTAACCTAAGTAAAAATCATGGATATTTAGTTAAGCAATTACCTGTAGAAGCAAGAGATTTCCACATATGCTCTTACTTAGTCATTTTTTCTGCATTTGAAGTGTAAAGCTCAATGAGAAGTAGTCATTGATAATCAACTTAATTTTTAATGGCTTGATATGTAAAAGCAAACTAGTAGATTTTTAAAGCTTACTGAAATTACCAGTGTACAGCACACTACATAGTCAAAGCAGAGTCTGAGTGTTGTAAGATCACAGAAATGGAAGACAGCCACCCTCAACATGGCTTGCTTTGTATCTGCATGAGTTTATGGATCTTTGCTTTTCATTTTATTTTTTGCCCACATTTCTCCTTCTACTGAAGAAAAAATATTAACATTTATTACTGAAGTATCATTTGTAGTTCAAATTACAACAAAAAATAAACTGAGTCTAAGTTGCTCTGATTTGCCTTAAGTATTCATGCAAGTTAATGTTTTTATATATCAGTATATTAGAAAATACTGCAAAATTTTATGGGCAACCTTCTGCTCTTGGTTGTCACAGTATTTGAAGTGGAGTAACAGACCTTATACAGAGTGAGGCAGATTCCCATGTCTGCCAGTACTGTAGTTGGGTCAGGGTCGAGGAGGAGATGCCTGCGCAAAGCTGTTCTGCGCTTTGCCATGGTTCCACTAATTCTGGACCTGCCTGTGGACTGCAGCGGACCATGGCAAAGCAGACTATTTTAAGGATTGCTTTAAATTGTACCAATAAGAAAAGAAGTCCCTAGGAGACCATTTCAAGTAGCATAATGCACTTGGCTTGATTCTTTTTCATGCTGGATAAGCTGCTGGTCTACCTGATACTGTCCTGTGTTGTAGGAGGTGGTTAACTTGCTTAGCATCCTTCATAAATTGCCTTAGGTCACAGAAATTCTTAGTTGCCGTATTAATGCAGTTCTCCAACCTCTTTGTAACTGTGAATAAGCAAAAAGGAGATAAAATTATCTGGACTGAGTATGAAAGGGCCAGAAGATACTTTCTGCTTTCTTAGAGGAATACTGCTTTAATGCATCTTGTAATTAAAGGTATTGACAGTGGATGGTTAAATTCCAGGTGGGCAAGCGTATATTACTAGCTGCAACACGATGTGTAACTGTGATAATGGGTTATACATAGCAACTACGAGACAGCTAGGACAGAACACACCTGAATGTTGCGTAAGTGTGATGTGAGAAGAAGGATCCGTGTTTTTGCTAGGGGTCTGACTGCAGCAGCCCTGCTGCTCGCTCTGTTTCTGGTTAATTGCAGTGAAGACAAAATCTACAGTAGCATTAACAGTTTAGATGTGACTGAAGTCAGTTTGAAATTGCTTCTGCTTTTCTTTTTCTTAAATTTGTCGTTTACATTATAATGGCAGTTAATTAACTGATACTGATCACTGGCCATAGTAACTGCTTAAAAATGCTTTTACCACTGGGCATATTCATGTGTATTTATAACATAATGGAACAGAATTGTCATAGGAAAACATCAATTTTTATTGAAATTTAAGTCTGACAACATTTATTTATAGAAATAGAAAAGCATGTTGGAAATGGGGCATTTTGATCTTCCACTTCTTTAAGGTCCTGATGCCACAGAGAGCAACCTGTCTGCAAAATGTTTCATCAGTAACATAAAAAAAGCAGCTTAACTCCTATCAACAGGTTAAATACAAAATCATCCATGGCAAGTGCAGACTCCAGTTATCTTTGGCTGTATGAGTACTGCTTAGGAACGGGACCCAGTTTCCCCTGTGTGGCAGCTCTTGGATCAGAGGGAGAGGGGGGTCCCACAGGGCAGCTGTTGCTCGAACTATCTCCAGATTCTGTGATGGTTGATTAAAAGGAGTTAAAAGCTGAGCTGTTCCTGGGTTCAGTTTTGCAAACAGAATAAAGTAGTTTTTGGAAGAATTGATTTTCACCAATTTTCTCCCTATTTTAAAGAGAGAGAAGGCAACAATGGAACCACATCTTCAAGTAACAGATAAAATTTAGCTTCAGAGGTGGCAGACGTTGAATGTTACTGGTGTTTGGCTGGACCCAGTACCTCAGGAAGAATATCTGTAAAATAATGTCTTTGAATAATTTTTTTCATATTCAAATTTTCCACATTCCTTATTTCTCAGACTATCCTAGTGATTACATTGTATCTTATAGTGAGTTTAAATTAAAATAATTCACTGTTTGCATGATTGTATAGTAAATTATTTCTGAAACAATTAATGTCTGTAATGTATACATGTAATGTGTCAAGTCATGTAATCCTAATTATGTATGTAATATATCTGTTACATATATATCTGTATATCTGTACAGTAATGACATGACTACATAAAGAAAGAAAAGTTTATAATTAGAGTGCACTTATTCAGTGATATCTAGAGGCTCCTATAACTCCAGAAATGTAAATTTTAATAGTTTCCATTGTTCATACGTGAACTAAGTATTTTGGTGTCAGAAGGAATAAAATTCTTTTGACTTATGAAGTTAGGGGAAAATATGGAGAATTTAATAGTGTATTTTATTTGAATTATGAGGAATATATAATGTTCCTAATTTGAACTGTGACTTCTGCAAGAAAGGAAGATGTAGATATCGGTACTAAATAGCTTAAAATATTCTCAGTACCAAAACTGACGTATCAAGACAGTTATAACTACTGGGTTTTCATATCTTTTATATTAATATACAATTTTACCAAATTATTCCCATCAGTCTGCTATTTTCATTTCCCATATACTCACACATAAGCTTTCTCTAATAATGTAAAAGTGTGTGGAAAAAAGTGCTAAATTATTTTTGAAAGGGAGAGAAACTGAAAGGGAGAGAAAAGAGTGGATGTAAGTTATGCTCTTGTCTAAAGTATCAGATTACGATCAAAGAAATAAGGAGGCCATGCTTAGTATTCCTTTTGGACGGAACTGCATGGTTCAAGAGTATATCAATGGAGAAAGCCCCAGTGGGATTCTGCAGAGAAGGTAAATGTCTAGGTGAGATGCTAGCTCACCACATATTCCTATGAAAAACAGTCATGCGGCTCAGAAATCAAACATCGTAGAAGTCCCCATGCTGACAGCATTCACCAGTCTTTCAGTTTTGACTGAAAGCATCTCAACTCGCTTTTATTTCTGGCCTGTACTCTGAGAATGTCTCTGTTCCCTGTTCCTTCACATAGGCATTCTCTCCATGCAACCAAGGGCCTGACAAATTAAACTTAGTGATTGGTATTTTTTCTTCCCTGGTGTTACTATGAATAATACAATTGATATAAATGTATACAATTTTTCAGGTTGTTCACTTGGACGTCACCAGGAGTCCTCAGTTTTAGTCATTTACTTTCCACTGACTTCATTTTAGGTTTTGGAGATTATAAACAGTTTCTAGAAAAAACATTCCTATGTCCAGGTATTTATCTTTATCACAGCTGTTTTGATGACAGTTCATTTTTCTGCTGCAATATTGTATATTGCCTTCACGAAAAGCTTGTATTAGCTTTTGTACAGTGCATGAGCTACAGTAGTGCTGGGATCAGCTAAAGTGATTCTGTCCTCACTCCATACACCTCGTTATGGACACATGGATACCTGTTTCTCCTATATATTTGAATATTTTGCACTCTAAGAGTATCTGTTAATTATTAGGCTATTCAATAATGGCAAAAGAGCACCTCACAGAAATACAGCAGTTAAAGAAAAATAATCGCTTGCATGTTCTGTGGTGTGAAAGGCTTTTCATGACATTCTTTTGAAAAGAAAGAGGCAAAGTTAATATAATGAGTAATGTGTTGCAAGTAGGAGTGAACAGAACAATTCATTAAAATGAGTTGTATCCATATATTCATTTTAAGTGTCTGAGATGCAGGGGTAGGCAAGGCTTTACAAATGTGATTTGCCAGTGTGAACAGAGACAAACTAACATGACAACAAGCAAGCAACAATCAGGACTGAGCTTTGCCTTGAGGCAAAGAAGAGCACCTGCATGTCCATCAGCTGTTGACTTTTGGTGGGGTAATATGATGCCAGGAAGAGCCCCAGCAATGATTTTTTTTTTTTCCTCAGAAATAAATTGCTGCTTTCAGTTCCTTAGCTTGCAGGGGAATATCCTAAAAGTACTGCCTGAAGAAGGTGGTGGTATGCAGTCTGAGATGCTAATTAAGTTTTGGGTCAAGGTTGGTTTGAGGTACATAAATATGTGGTGAAAGTTAATATATAGGTGATAGCAAAGTCAGAGAGGAAGTTTAATGTATTAAAGAATAATGCAGTTTAGCAAATTTCTATATTCAAAATGCGAGTGTGTTGTGTGGGGGAAAGGTTTTTACCACCATTTCTGGGACAGCACTGAATGCTTTTCGCTTGGCAAGGCTTGCAGTTACCATTCACATGTGCCGTGTTCGAGTGCGTGTGATGCCAGCACCAGTTGTCAGGGAATTTTCAGCTTGTAGTTAAGATACTTTGTAAAGTCTTCTGCCAAGGGGGAGTTGCTTATATTAAAATAGTTCTACAGTCCCCAAATAAAATCATGGTCCCTTTGGGGCTGATATTCTCTGCACATACTGACAGCACTTTAATGTCTATACAGAACAGACAGAAGTGTTGGGAGAGAAAATGGAACAGAAGCTCATAAGTCAAATGACTTTAGGTTATACTTTAGGTTAGTGACAAAACAAGGAATAAAACTGATGTCTTTTAACTACCAACTGGGTGCTCTGCCCTCTTGATCATGTATATAGATGTATAGAAACAGCTCAGTATGTGTCTGTCAAACAAACCTGTGTCAGAGGTATTTTCCAATGACAATCATGAATTGGACATGCATGATATGATGAAGCTTTCTTAATGTTAGCTGTTGTTCTGGGAACCTTTTCTACACCACTTTATACTGTTTCAGGAATAAAAATATTAAGTGTAATGGGTAGAAAATATTGCACTACAATACTTACTGTTTGCAAGTGTAAATAATCTGAATTTGTTCTGCTAGATATGTCATCGTGTGAACCACATAACATAATTAGAGTGAGTTTTTTTACCACATTTCATTTTAATTCTCTCTTCCTGTACTGTACCTGGAATTATAGTTAGGCATAGTTTGTTGAGTAGGAGCAAGGATTAGCTTGTTTGTGGTGACTATTTAATACTGTAAATCAGAGTTTCAAGGAAAAAAAAGAGCTCTGTAATTGATGTGAGTTGCAAATCGTTTCCAGATCCATCAGTGTATCTTGGATGTTTCTGAAACAAATTTCTAACAGTGAGAGGAGTATTTGAGATGATACAAGGTAGAGCTTGTGTGGCAGTGAGAGCCACGGGAGGCAGAGCAGGTCACCACTGAGGTGGCTCAGGGCAACACCAAAACATCGTGGCTGCCCTGCAGTGTGCTGGGGCTCCTGGTGTCAGAGGTGAGTTGCTAAAGCAACCTTGAGCTTACTGATGATCTTTAAATGGTCCAGGTCATTACAGCTCAGCCAGCGGTCCCACTGTTTTTCATGTCAAGTGCATTTGATTGCTTTTTAAATAGAAAGTGTTTTTAAGGTAGAATTTAAGGTATTCGTGGGTGACACATTGTTTAAGGCATGTTACTAACAAATTCATACAAAGATAGTTCAGTTTTTGACCTCAACAAAACATGACAGATTTTTTTACCAAGACTTTAAAAAGAACAAAGCTTTTAAAAATACAGAAAGACATTTCTTCATATAATGTAGTCACTTAAAAGAAAAAGAGAGGTTGTCATTAACTATTTCTTTGTAACATTCTGTGGGAGTACTGATTGCAAAAGTATATACTAAACATTTCCAAGAAATTCATGTAATGAACTACCCTGGTTTGTCTTGGCTTTATGTAATATTTTTGTAGGAGATTTAAACAGTACTCAAATCCAGCTCTTTTCTGTTTTAGAGAAAACAAAGATTTTTTTTTAAGCCAAGCTAATAGTTTTGAGATATTATGATGATTACTGTAAAGGCATCTAACCATGGGCCAGGCATTGTGTTGTGTGCTGTACAAACAGAACAAAGCCTTCCTTCCTTCCTAAAGACAAGCTGAGAATGGGTGGGAGAGAAATCAGGAATAAGCTGGACTAAGATCACTGGGACAAGTAGAAGGATTCAAGAAGGAGAGCAGATGAGAAATCTTTTTGTGCATTGTATGGGGAAAGAAGATGTGGGAGAAGAAAGGGAACAGAAGGTGACTGGAGGTGAAGGAAACAGTTAATCCATTTAGTCAGTTTATGTTTGGAAGAAACAAGCAAGATCCTCAGCAGAGTGATAAGTGGAGGGTGGATTTGAAGAGGCAGTTTTGGAAAGGTGCTTGTGACTGTGGGAGTCAGTTTAAATTGGGAGAAGTATAGCTGCTCAAGCAGACAGATAACAGAAATGGGGAGAAGAGAGCAAATGTCTAAAGGTGGAGGTCTGCCTGACTGCAGGAATTGGGACAAAGAGGCGTTGCAGCGTAAGAGTAAAAGCGGCAGATACTGTGGCGGAGAGACGTTCAGTGGTTGCTAGATAAGATGCTGGGGAGAAAAGAGTAAAACAAGTGGAGTGCCTGAAGTATGGAAAGACACAAACTGATTGGGGAGGGACGAGGAGAGAGGAGCTGGGGGCAGATGGCTAATGGAGACCAGGAACCATCTCTGATGAACGAAGGTGCCAGCAGGCGACTTCAAGGTGTGTGGCAGTGGGGGGAAGGAGCAGACAGGTCCTGTGTGAAGGAGCGCGGGGGCGGTCAGAGTGAGAGCTGAAGTCATTCCAAGCAATTACTCAGAAGAGCGTGAAGGGAAGCGCAAGGCGAGYGTGATGCTCTGGCTGACACCTGAGCGAGGTGGCGAGGGAGCTGGCGCACACAGGGACGAAGGYGCGCAACCTCGGCGAGAGCAGGGAGGGATAACGTGGGCTCTGGGCTGCTCTGCCCGGGCACAGTGCGCTGGCAGCTAGCTTGCGGCACTGGTTGTGCGAGCGTCGGCCTGCCTGCCACACACAAACGCCCGCAGAGAGCAAGGGGCACGCAAGGGAGCTGCGTGGGTAGCAGCTGGCAGCAACAGACAGGAGGAAAAAACAATCAGATTCACAGAACTTCAAAAAAGGATAAAAAGGAGGAAAGGAAGAGGAAGAAAGAGCAGAAATGACACCAGCGTGTAAGGAGAACTCCACAGCCTGGCCCCCAGGCTAATAAATGATGAATTAAATGAGATAATAATGCGTATCAATTAATGAACCTCACAATGGGAGCTGAATTTATTTTAGAAATTGTTTTTAAAGTAGTGATTCGATCTGACATGTACAGCTTTGTTTATTCAGTTATTTTGATCAGCTATCATCTCAGAAGCACAGGTGTGAATTCCTTTCCTAGCTCCTTTTTTTCTTTTTAGTTATAGAGCTGATTGAAAAGGCTTTTGAAAACTTGGCTTCCTCAGCAAAGTATTTCAAGTTCTCTGTAATCATGTTGAATATAAGATTAATTATTTTCCTGCAGTAAGACATTATATTGAATGTAACTTAATTCTGATAGCTTACTGCATGGCTTGCTTGTGAATGTTTACATATAATTCCTCCTTCTAAAAGTCCATACATAATAAAAGAGCTGCTGTTCTAGCATCCACAGCATGATTTTTAAAGATTTTTTTAAAAGTGTATTAACTTATATCTTGCATATGAAATGACTGATTGTGGTGCAAAATATCAACTTCTAATTCTATTTCTATATCACATGAACTACATTGTTAGTAATTCATTCAGTAGG
Organism: Apteryx rowi; assembly: GCF_003343035.1. Taxonomy (NCBI): domain Eukaryota; kingdom Metazoa; phylum Chordata; class Aves; order Apterygiformes; family Apterygidae; genus Apteryx; species Apteryx rowi. Next base: position 1,685,537 of record NW_020451016.1, read on the forward strand.
AAAAGTAAGCTACTCTTGTAAAATCTGAGAAATCTCATAGTTTTCTCCATAAAGGGGATTTTCTGGAAGCACCACTGAGTGCTTCCAAATGCTGAAACAAATTCCAAGCAAGGAAATCAAATCCAAGTGCTATAAGTCAATTTTCCTAAAATGTTTAAGGGCACATAATGTATGCACATATATAAGCAGGAGAGATTTTAGTTTCAATTTGCAATGATTAAAAAATCTCAAAGAGAAGACTACCATAGATCAGCAAATCACTGAAATATATGATTACCATAAGTATGCATATTGCCCCTAAGTAGGTGGCGTTTTGGGATGTAAGTACATGTTAAAACCTACTCCTGTATCTTTTATTTATTTATTTATTTATTTTAATATGAACCTTACACTGACTTAATAATTGCTAATATACCCCAACCAAGATTAGGACTCCACTCTACATACTTATATCCCTATTTCCCAGAAGAGGGGAATGAAAGAGAAATAAAATGACTTTCCCATTTTAACACAGGATGCATATGGACTGCAGTGTGAATTGAATGCAGGCTGGATGAAAGCATGTCTCCAGGAAGATAGCAGTGAAAATAACCACCAAATTCTGTCTTTTTGGTGTTTTGTTTTTTTCTTTCAGGTACATATAGATAAAATAGGGTAGAGCTTTGGGGTAGCCTACAGAACTGTAACAGAATGTGGTTCAAGTCTCAATTGTCCCAGACGGTTTTATTTAGAGTGCCAAATCAAAATTAAAACAGTTATGTTAGCCCAGAATTTTCAATTTAGAAAGCTCATTTAAAAGGGAGAGTGAGGAATGAAAAAAGGGGAAGTCGAGTTCAATTTCTTTGTAGATTTAGCCCAGAAAGACTCATTCAACTTAAGAATAGCTTAGAGATGGCTCCGAATTTATGTCTTAATAGAATACATAAGGATATAAAAAGGACAAAGAAACAGATCCTTTTTCCCACTGAAAATGGTTGCTTTTATTTGCTAGTAAGAATTGGAATAAAGATACATGCATTGTATCTCCAAACAACTTCATTATTCTTGCTGAATTTATTAGATGCAGATAAAGATATTCTAACAGCTAAAGCACTTGCTAAAATGATCATACAAGTGCTTTTCTTTAAATAGGATTATTTTGATTGGCAGTCTGGTTCTGGAACAAATACTGAGTTTTGATTATGTATTTTTTAACTGAGATATTTCCTAGGATTTGCTGGAATGTATCCAACTCATACTTTGCTTTTAGTATAAAATGGACGGATGTTTAACTTGCTCAATAATCCTAGAAGTATAAATTGATTTGAAAAATAATAAATGTTGTTGAACATATTTTGTAGTAGTAGAATATTTCAGCCGTAGTGGTTTAAGGATATCAGGCGAGGTTTGGTGGACATGGGTAATATCTTTTGTTAGACCAACTGATACTGTTGAAAAGAATGGATAAACTTCCCCCCTACAGTACGGACTGGTTTAATAAGCTGTATTCTGAATTCCTACAGATTTGGTTTATGAAAATTTTAATCTGATGATTCGATATGAATCATCTAGATACAGGTGGTTCTCTTCTGCCAGAAGAGATCAGTGTCTTCACCCTTGCTCCCCTTTGGTTTGACTTCCTCGGAGGCACTGCATATCCTGCAGTGACACTGTGCGAGTCTCCAAATTAAGCCAGCAGTGGGGTGTGATTTGGCAGCTCTGGAGCTGGGGACGTGCAGGAGCTCAGGAAGGGAGAGCTTGAGGCCAGCTTGGTGGCTTCTGGCTTATGTTGCTCTGTATGTCAAAGATACACACTGACTATTTGCTGTTTTCATCTGTGGGGTGTATTGAGTGAAGCACTGGGTATTCCTTGCTTCTGAACTTTGTCATCAGACATATAAGTCATATTTCCATGACCATGGTATGGCCTGTGTTTAGGAAGCATATACTGAATTTGACTTGCATTCACAATTAATTCAAACTGAATGGCTGCCACAGCTTTCCCTGAAGCATAATGAGGAATCTTTTGGAACAGTTTTTGAATTTGGTTGTATTTCATGTAAAGTGCTAGATACTTGAGTGTGAGGTGTCTGAAATGGAAATTCTCTCCTCCAGAGAGAATTCATTTACTGGAAAGTCGCTACTCACAGCGAGTTTAAAGAAAATTTCAAAGAAAATAAGCTTCAAATCTGCACTTGATGCCACAGGTTCTAGAGGGGTGATGAACTGTGACATGAGGCTCTAAATAACTTGCAGGTTAACAGCTGTGAAATTGCATGAAAACTCATTTATTTGCATATAAAAAATAAAAGTCTTAAGTGGGATATGGATGAGATACTTCTGCTACCGAAAGAAATGTCTACAACAAGCCTTAAAAAAAACAAACAAATGAACAAACATGGAGGCACTCTCCAGAGGGATTTATGACAACATAGAAAGCATTATCACACTCATTTGGCCAGATCATCTCACTTACTGGTTACTTGATTTACCTGGTGAGAGTAATTGCTGGATTTTATGTAGGAAAACCATTGAGGTTCAATAACAAAGTGTCATTTCACTGGCTTTCAAAACAACATTATGTAAATACACAGTAATGAGTTCACACCAGGAGAGAGAATTCAATGAGTTTGTTTTTTTTCCCTTGATCATATGCATTGTCTAAATTTGAACTTTAGATTTGTCATTGGCTTGACTTTTTTTTATAAACAAGTGTTGGGACTTAATGAGCAAGTATGAAGGGTGTAATACAGGAGAAACAGTTTCAAAATGATTCTAATGGACAGTGAAATCTTTGCAGTGTAACTTTAATGCCTTACATGAAGAGTCTGTAGGTGGAATGATAATGCTCTTTGATGGTGTAACTGTTTCTAGTCCTCAGGGATACCTGGTAAGGAATCTTTGAAATGTTTTGTAGCAACCTTTTTTCATATCTCTTGTCAGTTTTAGATGGTTCTTTTCTGTTTAGTTAAATGAATTTCACTTTTGACATATACTTGGAAGTGTAGTTCTACTCCATAAAAATGACACTATTGGGTCCTATATACTTACTTTACTTCAGTGACTAAATGTCAAGTATATTTACTGTTGCAAGTGTTGCTTGATAAATCCCATCTCTGATAACTTAGGCTGGAATGCGAGAGTTGTATTTTTTTTTTTTTTGGTTCTTTTTTGTTCATCTTCACTGATGCACAGAAGGTTCTGCAAAAGAAATTATGCTGCTGGGCTTGTAGAGATATAGCTGACCAGAACTTATTCAACAGCTGTTTTGGGGATGCCCAGAAAGGAATATAAATAGATTTTCTTTCCCTTAGTTGGAATAACTATATATGGGAGTTTGTCATTTAAGCTGAGATACGGCTGATTGTACTTAAGGATCAAATCTGTCCTGTAGTTTGTTACAGTCTGTCTCAGAAAAAAAGAGGGGGGCAGCCATACATGTGAGAAGACCTTCCTGTTTGGTTTCAAATCCACTGTGCATGATTTGCTGCTTGTATGGCCAGCCTGCAGTCCAAATTGGGAAAATTTGTTCCTGATGCTCCTGGACTGAAGCAAACACATTGCCTTTCGCCAGAGTCATCTGTCCCTGGGTAGGTGACTGCTCAGATGAGGAATTCTGAATTGTTGCCATTCCTTTATTGGCTCAGAATATCCCAGTCTAATACGGAGATCAAAAGGCAAAAGTTAAGTTACAGTAAAAATTAATCTAGTGTTCAGAAAGCAAAATGTGGTTGTATCTTCAGTCAACTTTGGGTTAAAGGTAGCCGAAGCAGCTCCGATTTCTGTGCAGGCCGAATTCTGTGGATTTTGCACAGGGTTGTGCAATATGTAGTAAAGCTGTGTGGCAACAAATTCCCTGCTCTTAATGCTTGAGCTGCCTTGGTTAAAGAATGGATCTAGCCACAATAATCAACTGGAAATTATATGCTTAAATATTTCTAAGTGTGTTGCATTTGCTAATAATTAAAAAATATATAAAATATTTTTCTTTAATATTATTATAATGTGCTATAATAAGAACAGATAGTTTAAAATGAAAATACTGCACTTTGTTTGAAAAAGCGAAGCCATGCAGCATTTATTTGTACTTAAGTGTTGTTTAAAAGGCTATGTTCATTGGGAATTGATATCATGCTGCTTCTGAACATGAAAAAGTTTTGTCTGGGTGAGATATACAGTTTGGGGTTTCCCAAGTGCTGCTGCCTTTCTCATTAACAAAACCTGATTTTTTTTTAATGTGCAAGCATTGAAACATTCTTGACCTTTTCTGTTCCTGTGTTTTTTAAATATGTGTCAATCTACAGCACCTATACAGCCATGCCAGTATGGTGCTCTAAATAGTACACGATTTTAAATAAAATTAAAGGCAGCAAATCTTCAAAATTTTAATTCTGGGTTGTAACCCCTTCCAAAGGGTGTAATTATCTTACTGTCCTGGTCTTCGTCAGACAGATTCATTTGGTCATTTTTCGAGATTAAATATTCCTTCAAACTCATTGATTTTTTTTTTTTTTTTTTTAAGAGACAGTCGGCCTGTCAAAGGATTACATAGAAAATGGCACTGAGCTAAAATTTAGACAAAAATTCAGGTTGCCAGAAGAAAAGGTGGCAATCCCTGTTTTGAGTAAGCATTCCTGAAAGGTGACATGAAAAGGCCATTAGTGCCTTTATTGCCGAACGGTAGGGAATTTTCTAGAAGAATTCGGGCACTGTGTCTCTGACACCGGAGCAGCAGGAGAACAAAGCTGCAGGATAAAGGTGGGAAGGAGGATCCTGAAGTAAAATGACCCACACAACATCTCTAACAGAAACCCTGTCAGTCCCTGCTCGTTAGGGGCGGCTGCCCGGCCCTGGGGCTCGTTAGTCCCCCGACGCCCCACAGCAGTGGGCTCCCTCCATGGCAGGTCCCTGCTGAAGCCAGGCTGGATGTGCTGCGTGGGGGGAGCAGCCCTGAGGCACTGATGGGCCTTAACAGCCCTGCTGAGCCCCAGGGGGGGCCTCACCACCCCGCCGGTGGGCCCTCTCGGCTCCGCAGCCCTGCCCGGGCAGCGCTGTGGGAGCGATGGCCTCCAGCTCCGCCGTCCCCGTTGGGGTGCCGATGCTGGGGCTGCCTCGGCTCCCTGGCCCTCGGGGAGCGGCCGGCCCTTGCTGTGCCCGGAAAAGCTGCCTTTTAGCACATGGCTAACAGAGAACGTGACGGTAAGCAATGGGAGTTATTTTGTACGCTGTGTTTCCTGATTTCATTACTCCTCACTTCACGCCGACTCTGTGTATCCACTGGTGGCAGCAGAACTGATTCTGGTGTCTTTAAAATCGTGAAGTTAGTGGAAGTTTTTCTGCAGGCTCTCAGAAGGTAGGCTGAAAACCACGGTAAGCTTATCAGAAGCTGATCCTTAAAGAGCAAAATCAGGGTGCTTAAAGGAAAAGGTGTGTTTTGACCAAGCATCTACAATCATGGTTGTGTATCTGAGTATTTTTCATTTGCTTCAGTTATTCAAGTTAAAATAAAACCCAATAAACATATATTAATCTATGAGATCCCTTGTATAATTGGCTATTCCATATGGTCTATATTTATCCTTACTGGGGAGGGGAGAAACTTGTTCAGCAACTTTGTGAAGCTCAGCTTATGTTCTGATCCCATATTCCCTTAGCAAATATCTTGTGAGAACAACTTATTGTCTAATATATCCAGGTAATAAAACAAGCTATTAAAACAGGCCATTAACTACAGAATAGTTACAGATTGGCAACATTGCCAGGGTCATAAAGAACTTATCTTTTCATGTTTGGGGAGTGAAAAAAATTTGTGTTTTATAGAAAGCTTTTTTTTTTTTAATAGAAAATTTGTGTTTACATAAAAAGTTCCACTTGCATCCAACAAAACACTAGCAAGGAAACCTCTTCTTCTTTGCCTAGTTTTTTTAGTCCTCGCTTTCTAACATGAAATCCTTTGCGTAGTTGCCAAAATTGTGTTGAAAATGATGTATGCTAAACCTGATAACAAACAAGGGAGAAGAATCTACTGATGCTCATGTTGCCAGCACAGCCGATGCGTAATGAAGATACTGGTCACCTTCCTGCTCTGTGAAAAGGCTCTGTCACTTGCCCTAAGAATGGGTACAGCAGCCTCGGTAAATGAAGTCAGTATTTAATACTTACTGGTGAGCCCCTTGGAATTAGGTAGAGGTCATAGATTATTTCACCCAAGCACTTAGGCTTATCAGAGGGTAGCAGCGTTGATTATGATCATCGTTGGGTGGATTTTTGGATGTAAGTGAAAAGTTAGCATATAAATGGTGCTGAATCCTTGTGTATATCTCTTTAAGAGCCTCTAAAGTGATGTACCACTAAATGCCATAAAAAACTTGGACACTTATGGTATTTGGCAGGGTAATGGCTAATTTCTGGCTCTGTGCTTGTTGAAAGGAATCTAAAAAGCAATAAGCTTTTTGTGTATTATGTGGAAAGAGATAGGGCCTCAGAGGAAAGAGTGGAGGAAAAAGTCCTGTTCACTGAAAGAGTGTGTCTCTCTGGCTACCTCTGCGTATTTCCTAAGTACTTTATTTCCAGCTTGGAAAGGATTTGATTCTTACATAAAATTCGTGCAAACTAAAGAAAATAGAGCTCTTTTGTATTAGAATTTGAGAATATTTGCTTCAGAACTGGAAGGATCACCAGTGTCATCAGATGGAGGGAGGCTGGCTTTTCAGAGCAGGTGACCTGCTTAACAGTGAAAGAGTTCAGCTACTTGCCTACAGCACAAGCATTATCCCCCTTTTCCATCCTCAGTCTTGATTGACTTGATTGCTGTTGATTCAACAGAGGAAGAGGATGCTACTGGTGAAAACATTCAGAAAGAGGCAGCAAGGGATGTATGTCGAGCATTCAGCCTGACAGAGGAGGATGGTGGGCTCTTCCAGAATGGTAGTCTGTGCTGAAAAGCTAGCATCTCCTCTAGTTTATGATCCTGGTCTTGCCATTTTTTGGTACTCTTTTTTTTTTTCTTGTTTATATTGCTAGGTATGAACTGGGAATGATTGTACTGCTAAAGGCATGTAATAAAATATACAAGAAGCGCCCTGCAATGTGTCTCGGTCAAGGTCTTTGCAGAATCTTGAGCCTTTGAGACCTCATGCCATATTTGTCTCTCAGACTTTTTTAATGTTTCTGCATTTAATTAAAGCAAGAAGGAGCATGAAAATGGAAATGTGGAATAAGCTGTGGCTTGCTTTGACTTTTTTTT
>NW_020451016.1:1692771-1722075 GCF_003343035.1 Apteryx rowi
AAAACCATTACCTGTGGAGTTCTTTCTCCTGGCTATATCTTTGCTCACACTAATAGAGGAAAATGATTTCTCTCCTGTGTGACCTGTAAATTTCCTTCTGAATAAAAAGTTTCTTGGGGGTCCTATATGAATAACATCTCTTAGCTGTTCTGGCTACATTTAGGGCATGAACATGGCTCTGTAATGTGCAAATATGCTGGCGTATATGGAAATATTCCACAAGAGTAATGTTTTCCCTGTGTTTAGTACTTGAAAATCTTCAAGATTTTTGCTTTTAAACTGAGCTTCCTACAAAGAGCCTGAATATGACTATGTGAAATTCTTCAGTTTTTGCTGTTGCATATTTGGTTGAATGGAGCCAGAAACAAAGCAGATTCCACACAAGCATCTTAAATGTTAATTGGTCATTAAGTAAGTGTTAGTTTAGTAAGTGTTTGGTTTTTTGGATTCTGCGTTTCTTTTGAGATGTTCCATCCATGCAAAGCTTTTTCTCAATCCACTGTATGTAAATGATCTCTTTGAATTATTTGCAATATTTTAAAGTATCCCTTGGAAAATCTGTTTCTCCTTATAGTCAGTACATATAAACATTAAGGTTTTCTCTGTGATGTCTGTTTACAGTATTCATCTTTTCTGTCTTTCCAGGAATATATGCCTAGAGCTGTTAGGGGATATGTGGACACGTGACTTTGTTCTGAAATGAATGTGTGCGCTCAGTTTACATCTAAACAAATCCTGTCTAGACTTAGAAGCAAGATGTGGGAAGAATGAGGTTGTCCTATAATTGAAGGATGTGAATGTAATAAAAATTATATAATCCTTGTAATTTCATGGTATTCTCCATACCTAGTTGACTGTCAAGGTTGGTGAGAGGCAGAGATTAAAATACATGTTCTCTGTGAGAAGCCATCTGGCTTTTATAGAGTTTTCCAGAAGTATTTTTAGCTAAAGGCTGGCATAATGATAATGTGAAGATTTCTCTGAAAGTGGGCTAATAGTTAGTAGCAGACCTTTCTCTCTCCATAACTCTTCTTCATAGAACTAAATTGGCTCTGACCAGACGTAACTTTTTTTGAAGTCGGTTAACTAATTGTAGCTAAAGCAATATTTATTCATTACTTGGATTATAGCAAAGTTCTTGAGTTGAAACATCCAGGACAAAAATCTCATCTAAATGCTTATTTCCAGGCATGTTTCTTTACAGACAAGCTATAGTCAAGATGGCTTTCAGAGCTCCCCTTTCTCTCCCCTACTCTTCTTAAAAATAGGTTTCTTTAAATAATTATTTTGTTCTTTTCTGAAAACAGTGAGTTGTTAAATTGTAACCCTGGTCGCTAAAATGTCCAATGTTGTCCCCTAGATGTTTCTCAATTACATGGAATAATCCTGTTCAGTCCCGATCGGTCATTCACCCTCAGGTTGCACAGGGAAGTGCAAATCCTCCATGTTTCTTTCTCTGTCATCTCTTAAGAAGATTTTAGTAGCTTTTACTTCCTTAGAAGAAGGAGGAAAACATGAGACTTGCAGTAATCATAAACACATTAAAAATATTCCTACACTGAACACAGCAAGTCAGACTATGCCTTTAGGTGCAACATTGCTTTTGTACTCTTATAAAATTGCTAATTCAGTGTTAAGGCAACTCTTACTGTAATTCTTTATGTTGTCATATGAAAATAATTAGCATCAGTGCAAAATGTTAACTCCTTCATACTGCAGCTCCTTCCCAGAAAACTTTACTATGTGTGAACTATTATAGCATGGTGTTAAGCTACAGTTTACATGCAGTAGAAAGATGCAGAGAACAGACATTATACCACCCACAGCTTTAATGCCACATAATGAATGACACATTTCTCATGGGGATGAAAAGAGGCCAGTTGCTTTAAAGCACTAAATCCTGATCCCATTAAAACCAATGGGAGTCTTGCCATTGAATTTGTTAATTCCAATATCTGGATTGTGAATGCTGGTAACTATTCAACTGTAGAACAATAGCAAAACTGTTTGCAAATTAATAAAAAATCTTTAGTAATATTCTCCCATATTTACTGAGTTTCTTAAGAATATAAACATGTAGCATTTCCTCCGCCCAGGTTCAGAGCTGAAAATGCAGGTATTCAAAGATCAGTGATCATCTAACTAAAGTTGGGCCGAAAACAACTACCCATCTTATCTGCCCCAGGCAAGGTGTAGATACATTATATATGTGTGAAATACCACACCGGCTCAACTTCTAAGTAAAAGACAAGGGTCACTCAGCACTGGTGTGCAAAGGTGGTATATTCATTACAGCCTGCACAAGTGAAGATCAGAGACCCTACCCACCACAATGACTTGAGCATATTTAAAAAMAAACAAACAAACAAACAAAAAACAAATGAGCATTCTGTAGGTAAAAATAAGACCAATACTTGTTTAAGGTTACAAGCATAATTAAGAGTGCTTTTTTTAATTGAATTTCAAATGTTTGTATAACTGCTTCCAATACAACTGTATCCTGCAAGCATCACTTAATATCTGGTTTTCCTCTCTAACTTTATACCTTTGTTATTATTTTACTTTTACTAATTTGCGGTAGATCTAGTGAAAGCTCTGCTACATTGAAAGTAGAGGTAGACTGGTATCAATGGAAGGACCTTAAAAAGAAAATGCTCTGTTAATCAGATTATGCTTCTCCCCGTACACTTTGGAAAACCAATTGTATTAAATGTTGTAAAACAGAGCGGCATGGAATGTAGGTGATCCATGGAACATCTGAGGCTTGCCAGAATTTTTCCATTCTTCTTTGTGATGCAAAAAAGGTCTTAAGAATTCTTATTTTTTGAATATAGAAATGGCTTTATAGTAATTGTCAAATTTTCTTGTAATTCATGCCTCTTATGCAGGACCCAGGGTCACATCTGTGTGTGAAAATACAATTTACCAAATCCCAAATATTTTATGTGATTCTGAAAGTTTTAACAAACTTTGAATTTCCTGCTGTGCAACTGTGAGTCCGAGGAACCTCTTTATTCTGAAGCTTTTCCATGGTTCCCGAAGCTTCTAAGACTCTTCCAGTTTCCTAGGGATGAAAAGGAATTTAAGTCTTGAACTTCTGAACTTGGGCTTCCAGATTTCTTTCTTTCTTTTTTTTTTTTTCCTAAATAATAGGATTGGTTATTTCAAACTATGCTTCCCTTCTTTTGGACTTTTTCCTTTAACTTTCTGCTTTTCTGTTATAAATGCTTTTTATCCAGAATCTTAATTTTCTGCAGAACAGAAACAGGGACTTGCCGGGCAACACATACAGATATCTGATATGTTTTCTAAAAATTATAAGGAGTTGCACAAAGGCTTGTTTGTGGGTTTGCTTTTTTTTTTTTGGTTTTATTTTATTTTTCCTGAGCTGATCAGTGTTGTTATTTACAGTTGTAAATGGCAGATACAATATTCTGTTCAGTGTTGTAGAGGCTGGGAAGATAACATTACTGTTACGTTATTATAAGGGCTTTCTCTCTTAAAAACTGCAGATTTCATAAACGGACCTCTTGGTTTGTGTGGAGGACTAGATGGACTCTGTCAAGGAAATTAAATTCCTGCACATTAAAAGAATGAGATTCTATTTTCAGTTCACAGAACTTCATATTGAAATTGTTCGGCGAGTGGGGAGGGGACATTAATATTGAAGCACTGTATTACATCATTTGGTAAAATCCAGCATAATGAAAGATAGATTTGCTGTATTGTTGGTAGAATGTGTACATATGTATTTGCACACACATACACTTGGTTATAGAGAATTTGATTTTCTGAAAAGTTTGGTATGGATTGTGTTCTAGTATAAAATTATCTCTGCAATTATGCAGGGTGAAAACTGTCTAGTTTTTGCCTTTGTTTACAGGCACAAATAAGTATGCGGTTACTCTACATACCAATTATGTAGAAATACATGTTATTTATCCTTTTTAAACTGTATAGTGGTTTTGTATTACCATAAAATTAAGAAATAGTAATGAATGTGAACATGAATGTGTCGTATTTGTGGCAGGTTTTAATTCATGGATAATTTCTRTATCATTTTGTTGGTGTTTTCTTGTTTCTGGCTAATTTTTGTGCAAGAAAATAATCAGCAAATTGGAAACTCCAATTTAAGAAAAATACAAGGATTCTGGGCATGTCATGTTTACTGGTTGTAAAGATCATTTCAGAAAACTAAGGTGGGATATCTGAGCAAAATATGCCTGCTTTTTCTGAAATCTCATTGCAGACTAGTCAACAGATGAGTCCTAACAGATAATTATCCTGACCTTGTGAGTTGAATAATTCAGGAGTAGATCTGGAAGGTTGTAATATTAGCTGAAAAGGAGTGCGTTAGGTCTCAAAGTTTTTTAAATTTTTTTTATTTAGATGGGCAAAAAACAAAACAACAATGAAAGAAGGCAAGTATTTATTTGAAATACTAAATGAGCTGTATCAGCTAACTGATACAACTTTTGCTTCATGTGAGTATTTGAATAACTGAGATGTACTAGCTCAAATGCTTGAGAAAATTAATGTAAAAGGTAATTCTAATCTCAGAAAATGGAAGTTTTATTTCTGAATATTTTCTGCATATCTTATTTTCTGTTTTCATTCCAGGCTGGTCTAGCAGATCTAGTGCATCTACAAGTCCCTCTTGTGATATGATGAAAAAATGTTTCTATTTAGCTATATGTTCCTCAGTTTCTTTCTTTCTTTTTTTTTTTTGCTTTACCTTTTAATTGTTGTAACTTATATTTGTCAACTTTTTGCTGTTTTTTCAACTTTCTAAATTTGATTCAGGGATTAACTTTGGCCTTATGTTTGGATCCATTTTCCTTTCTGCCATAGATTTTATGTATGACTTCCAGCAAGTACTTCAATCTCTCTGAATTTGTTTTTCATCTATAAAATGGAATTAATACTTTTCTTCCTTTGTCTTGTTTCTGATTATGTAGATAGTCTACCTTGTACAAAGATTTTTAAATCTCATCTGATGTTTAGTAGCTATTTATACATTATTAATGGTATGAAATAATACAGCTTTTTAAACCAAATTAACCATAAGTAGTCATTTTTTTTCTCTTTCATTTTAGAAACTACCAAATATGTCTAAATTGAAACTTCCAACAATGGTGTTTTACTTGGATAAAAATCTACATAGAAAGCTTCTTGAGCCTAATTTGTTTTTTACATCAAAAGTAGAATGGAAAAGACTGATTCTTTGTGCAGAAATCAACTGGAGACCAATAACGAGGACATTCTACTGAAAGGTAGGACAGCCAGTTTCCCTCACAGTCCAAGCTGGAGCAAGGAATAGTAGGAAGATATCTTATATTCTAGGCGAATGCCATTGCCAATAATCTACAGTCTCTCAGATTTATTTAAATTTAATTTGTCTGTCTGTCTGTGTGTGTTTAGGAAGATCTAAGAAGATGATCTTGAAGGCTATACATGCTGCCTCTTCTTTAATGTTTCCATCTTCATCTACTAATATAATATTTAAGATCACTCCAGAAGAGTCTGTCTTTCTGTGTGCCTTTGAACTAGTTGAGCATCACTTACATCATTCGAAGTGTAAAGAAATTGGTTTTAGACATAAAGCCTGGATATGTGTCCCTCCCCCCTCCCCCCCCCCAGTTTATATTGTGGTTACTGCGATTATATGATATTACTGTTGCCTGTCTGACTTTCTCCACTAGTTTATATGCAATAGCTTTCTCCTGATCAGGTAGTCAGTAATACCTCTACTTCTATGTTTTCAATCCTGCGGCTTTGGAATTTGTAGTTTATGATCTAGTGTAGCTTTCTTCCCATTAGCAAGCCATTACAGTAGATACATATTTAAGAACTGCAACTCATTTTTTTTTCTTCAGATTCTTAATTATTTGTGTTGCTGAACTACATAATGAAAATCAGAACAATAATGCATTTGCTGTCTGTGAACGCTGCTTTTCATTAAGCTTTATAGAAATTTAATCCAATTTATGGACTTTCACATCCAGTTTTTAACATTGACATTTTTTGCTTTCCCTTTCCATGCTGCACTTTAAGCAACCAGGAAACTATAAAATGCTTAAAGAAAGGAAGCTGAAGGGGGTAGTGGACCTGTAAATGTTCAGCTACCGCTAGGCACTCCTTTACATTCAGCAGCGTTACTTCCTAATGAGATGATGACATCATTACCTTATTTGGAGTCACTTTTCAGCAATGAGGAAAACAAGCTGTTTAGCAAGGCAACAGAACAGTAATTCAAAGAGATGGAAAATGCCTATGTGGCCAACTGGTCCACTGGCTATAGCGGATCTCTTCTGTTGCAGTATTACAGCAATAGCACACACAACATACACTCATAACTTTTGTAAAGCCCTTTGAAATCTACAATTGAAAATCTTTTTTTTTTTTTTCCCCCCAGACTCTCTATCAGTTCATTGTCACTATTAGAGGTATGCAACTCTCTGCAGAGTGTTCATAGTGTTCTTGGACAAAGGTCTAATACAACTTGCTACTGTTGTTTCACACTCCATTTAAAATGCATTTATCTTAATTTGGTTCCATAGATCTCATTATGCTTCCTTGTAATGTAYTGAACTGTGGAACTCTGCTTCACAGAATGTGCTGGCTGTTGAATTTTACAGAAGTTCAAGATGTGACAGGGCAAATCCTTACCAGAAAAACTGAAAGAAAACATCTCTGAGCCCGAACTTTTTGGAGAATGCAGTGCAGGAGTAGTATCAATTTATCCTTGCCTTCTTTTCTGCTCTTCCCAAGGCATCGGCTGTTGAATACTGGGCAGGGTGGGTCTTTGGCCTTGCACAGTATGGCCTTCTTGTGTTATATTCTCAATTCATCCCGCAGCCTTGTCGTGCCTGCGCCTTCTAGGAGGTACTGGTGGACCTGCAGCACTGCCTTGCTATTCCCGCTGAACTATTCTTCCCACTGAATTATAAATTTTAATTATTTCCTCAAATACTAGTCCCTCAGTTCTGTTAATTATTTTAAGCTTTGTTCTCTGTTGCAAATTTTCGTCTCATTGAGAAGTTGAAAATAGCTAACATTTCTCTACAGTTCGTTCTTTTTGAAAAGAACTATGTTCTTGCTCTGTAATGTTCTTCTGCATCGGATTATTTACCTTGAACAGCCTCTCCAAAAAGGTAAATGAGACTCCCTTGAGTGGAGGCTATGATCAGTTATAAGCAAATGTCAGCCTCTCGTACAAACTCTATTAGCTGATTCAACTTCTGAACCATTTTCCARCCTTTTGAGGGTTTTTTCAAGCCACTGTCATGGTCTGTTGAAAATTAGGAAAATTAGAAAGTCTTTAAAAAGGTATATGGTTTAAAAAAAAAAGAGGGGGGGAGGGGGGCTCTTTCAACAAGAGCATAACACCACTGAGCTCTGTGCAGTTAACACGGAATTTATGGGATGCATTTGCATGTTAGTTAAACAGTTCCTAAAACGTGATTCATAGTGCAGATTTCAAGTTTTTTTATATACTTGTGGTTTGCTGTGCTATTTTGTGGCTGTGCAGGGAGGAACCCTTTGAACAGTCCTGCAGTGTGAACAGGCAAATGAATAAAATGGAGTGTGACACACAGTAATGCAAATCTTTAAACTCAAATTAGCAAGCATGACTTCAGCTTTCTTAGTTGGTGTTATAAAAAAGAACAACTGTATAATCAGAGAGTTTATAAATTGTATGTTTAGAACATCAACATGTTTTGGGTTTGCTGAAAATACAGAATTAGCTTCCTGGGTATTTTTATGGTTTTTGCTTATGAGTATTTAGACTTTGTTGCTCCTGGCATTTCCTATAGGTCTGTGCCAATATTTGAACAGAACAATGAACTATTAGTAGAGCTGGAGTGTACATAGTGATGAAAGGTGGGGGATTGATCACACGTTTCTATGGCAGTAAAGCAATGATTTTGAGAATTGTGCTCTCTTGCTGGAGTATTATGGTAACAATGATGTATGTGAGCATTTGTGAAACAGCCTCAAATAGAAACTTAAAAGGAAAGGGCATTGAAATGCTATCAAAAGTGGGGAATTAGTTCTTCTAAAATATCTTTTTCAATCCCTAACTACCAACATCCTGGCATGGAATAACTCAGAGGCTTCCATCCAGGCTCCCAGTTCAATATGTGCTTGCACTTGTGCCAGCTTTTTTTCCCTTTACTAAAAGATTATTTTTGCAACTGTCACACAAGCAAATGCTGGAGAATGTATTCTTTCCCCTGAAAGATAATCTTTCAAATGCTTTGTTCAAGACCAATGTTAGAGAATGCCAATGCTTACTTTCAAGTTGTGGTTGTTTTTTTTATTGGTATTTTTCTGCCAGACACAGCTGTTATTTCATAAGGAATATATTTATCAAAAAAAAATTTTTTTTCCTTTTGGAAAGAAGAACTGCACCTCCTTGCTCGGACTGTTTGGTAGGGTGGTGTTTGAGTAAAATTCTGTAATGGCCTTTTCTTTTGTTACTTGCTTTTCTAGCCTGCCTAACTTTTTGACCCTTTGTTTATTCTCCAGACTGTTATGTTGAAACTCTCATCAGAGTTGTTTAACATACAGTCTAGAGTTAATGCTTCCTTCTTATGGGCTGTATGAAATAAAAAGAAATGAGGGGCACTTGCATCATTTATATGACAACATTTTAGTGCGGTCTTATAAGCTATACTGGTCTGCTGCAGTTTTTTTTGATGATGATGAAAAGAATATAATTGAGGTAGTTTTTATTACCCTCATTAATGTAATAAGACTGTGTGGATAAAACGGGGTTCCCTGAAGTTGTGAGTTCTTTGTTTTTTTGGCTTTTTTGTTTGTTTGGTTTTTGTTTTATTGCCATAACAGTTCTCTGCTGTGTCATAGAAAACATTGCATAGACTTATGTGGATAAACACATGGATAAAATGAGAATCAAATCACTCATTTTCTAAACATCTATTGAGAATAAACTGTTTTTTAGAGCTTCTGGACCATTTAAAAATCTTTATTTCATTGCTTTTTCTGTACACTTCTGGTTTTAGATTTCAATTACAGCTGTCAAGAGCAAAACCAAGCAGGATGGTGGTCTTGACACTTTTTCTGTTCCAATCAAAAAGACCAAGAAATCTCATAGATTCCATTCTTGTCAAGATCCAAGGCCTTTTGTAGAGGAAACTTGGAGTAAGAATCTGAAGCGTTATGCGCTGTTTATGTGAATAGAGCAACCAGATTACTTAAATTCACCCATGAATCAGAAAACAGAGGACACAACTGTCTGGTGTATCTTCCTCTGTGGCGTCTGGCCAGCACACCAGTCCTAACATTTAAGAGCAAATCTTGCAAGATTTTTACATCAGTTCATTTTACGTGATCTGTTGTGCCTGCAGATCAGAAATGTAGCAATATATCAAAAGAAGTAATAGCATGCAAAGTTTTTCAAGGTAATTCATACTGCTCTGGCACTGAAAGTCTTTTGATGCTAAGCAAGTAACACAGATTTGGATGGCATGCTAAGATACACTCAGATTTACTAAAATGTGGTTGGCCATCTACTAGAACTTATAAAACCAGGACTAATTAACTGACTGTTAAATGCAAACAGCAGTTTAACAAAAACATTTACCTACGTAAATGTGTATATAGGCATGTAATAGGATTCAGAAACACGTTTTTAGATCTTGCTCACATTATCTAAAATTCTCTCTGAAACTAGGTATCTATTGAGGTGAAAACCAGGAATTCTGTAGCAACACAGAGCAGCAGAGGTAGTGCTGAGGATGAAAAATGAAAAGCAATATTGGAAAGTGGGCTGGAATACGAGTAGGTAGAAAGTTACTAATTAAATTGTATTGGGCCAATGATAGCAACGGTTTAGGGCTATTGGTTTTACCAGCCATGCAAAAGATAGCACTTCAGTATGCCATTGCCCACTGGTGATGCAATAATATATTGATTTGGTTAGGAAGAGAATAATTTTCTACAGTATCTTGTTCATCTCCCTATCTGAATGATAAGCTGACAAAATCGGAGGAGGACTAGGTGTAGGAGGTTTAGAGGGCTGCAAGTCATGCCTGTAAACAGAGGAGTAATGCTTCTGTCTTTGCTATTAGTGATTTTGCTTTTTTGTATATGAAAAGTAGTTCAGGGATAGCAAAAATATGGAATCCATTAGGTATTTAAATCTTGCCATTCCAGAGGCACAGTTTGAGAGCATCTCTTTCTGTCCTGTTCCCTGTTAAAAAGGTTTGAAAAAATTTTTTTTAGGTGTGCTGATATAGGAAGACAGCTTTTCTTTTTGTTGCTTATTTGGCCGTGTAACAAGACACAAATAACACAGGCACAGTCATTCTGCAAATGTATGAAAATGTAAGAATATATGTACCTAATCATACGCCGTTATATTGATGGAGAGGGCTAGAAAGAAGCAGCACCATCTACTGACTAAAAGGTATCATTACCAATCCAAGTGAGACATCAGTAGAGTTGTGGTGCAATCTGTGTTCTAACCATGTGACTGCAATTACTAGACTTGCCTGGTTTATTAGCTAACTAAATAACAGTAATAGCTTTAGTTATGGGTTCTTATTACTTAAGCTTTTATTTACTTATTTATACCTGCTCTTTTGATTTGATACAAATTTAAAAGCCAATTCAGTTGACCATGAAGACTTTTAAATAGCTACTTTTTAATGTTACTTATAGCTTCTGGGTTAGCAATATTCTTTGAGTGACAGGAAAGCACTGTAGTATTCTTAGAAGTCAATGAGGTGTTAGGTAGGATAACAGGCGGAAATCTGAAGTTTCAGATCCTCAAAGGTGTTTAGGCAACTGATGAGTATTTCAGAGCTTATTTCCCATTGAAAACAGAGGGAGTTAGCTACCTTTAGGGAACTGGGCTTATTTAGGGGAAGTTCTCTTTGGCTTTAATGGAGGGCTTAGAAAATAAGGAGGACAGATTTGGCGAAGTGCTTCTGAGAAGGCTACCCCTTCCAAGCCAGACTCGAGTAGTTAATAAAGCCAAATTACACAATCTGTGAGAGTAACTTGTCTTTACAGATTTCTTTTCATTCCTAATTCTGAATAAATTTGAAACACTAGAAAATTTTCTCAAAATTTGGTCTCCTCTTAATGTGGAAAGGACAGAGGAGCTGAAGAAATCAGTATCTATTGAGGGGGGAGAAGGGCGAGTGAGAATATAAGCCTTATTCTTCAGTTTCGTGTGTGTGTGCACAAATGCAAAGTAATTCTTACTGAAATAGGGTGGTTGGGGTGGGGCGGGATGGGATATGAAGATCTTATGTTTCAAAGTGCTTTACAGCTGTAGTATTTGGTTCTACAGTCCATTGCTACAAGATAAATGTTTTCTGCGAGACAGAGTCTCCTTATGATCAGTTGGAATTTTTCACCAATACTGGTACAAGTTTCCAGATTCCAGAAGGTGATAAGGCTAAGCTTGATTTTCAGGATAAGACTGATAAACATCTTATCTAGGATACAGGCATAATATGCTGTACTCCAAGAGGTGACTGAAAGAGGTCCTGGCAGATATGGATTTAGATSTCTCTTACACATGACATACAATCTCTGTTACAAGTCGTCTGTTTTGAAGGTCTTTTATAAAAGAGACAAAACACTGTATTGCGCTTGATGCTCAATTTATATCCTTTAGAAAGATAAAGGAATGAATTAGCTGTGTTGCTATTTGCTGTGAGCCAAGAAATTTTTAGCAAGTCTTCCAAATATCATGTTTAAAGTCATAAGCTGTCATTCTAGCAACTTTTTTTATACAAATTGTGTCATTTGCCCCTTAGAAATGTGTTATAACTATTACTTGGTATTTTTAAAAACAATTTCCCAAATCTAGAGGCAAAGGATGAAAATGGCAGTCAAGCTATTTAAAAGCAAAGTGAATTATAAGTATGGATTTGAAATCACAAAAACAGTAATATCTTGCAATTTATTCTTGAATGTCAGTGTGATTGACTTTTTAAAATATTTCTAATTACTGTACCTGAATTTTAATTCAGCTTTCAATATTTTATGGACATATCTGTTGAAACAGTTCCCATTGAATTGCTTAATTATCTGATTTTTGTGATAGAATGTGTTGAGGCATCGAAGTGAGGAAAATTCCAAGTACAAGTTAATTGATTTCTGGTTGTTGTATCATAAATATTCTTAAATACAGCAAATTCTTTTCCCTAATAGATAACTGCTTAACTCGGTTAAACGAAAAGTTTGAGCCGCTGGACACTGGCAGGTTCTGGCATACAATTCACTAGCCTGTTGCAGTAGGCCTCCAACTTTTACTGAGGTCAGCTGCCAAAATTTTTGTTCGGCTTGAATAAACTTACTCATAAAAAGTTTAATTTTTTTTTTAGTGCAACTGCTAGCAGAGTAAGATACTACTCAGCCTATAGAAAGCATTAGAGTATATCTCTAAAGCTGAAAAATGACCTAAGCGAGTTAGAAACCCTTTGACTGTGTTCACCTTTTTTCCAGGTCTAGCGAAACTGGAGTTGAGCTTAGCTTTGAGTTTAGCTTTTCATCTCAGAAGTGTAAAACAAAACCAAACATTTGAACACTTCAGGAACACTTGTGATTTAGAGCTGTACTTTGTCTCTAGCTATTTGCAAAATCAAATGCTGGAAGTTGAAATCCAAACATTTTCCATGGTTTCTTTGCTCCTTATGGTTTCCACCTAAAGTGCTAAATAGATTCAGATGTTTCTCAAGCTGCAGCCTAGGCTTTGCTGAAAGCTTTGGGAGCTTTAACAAACTTTTCAGGAGATCAGCCTCTGGCTTTTGGTGTATAAATAGGCTGTTGCCTAGTTTTCATGTTTTACTGTTTTGATATAACAATTAAGGGAAAAATATTTTATCTCTACCTGAATAAACACCATTACTAGTTGGAAAAGTCAAAGAAGTTAAGTGCTAAGCCAGTAGACAGTTCATGTTAAACACAAAATCCTAAAATCACTCTAGGGTCTTCCTTGTTCGCAAAAGAAGAAATAGTTCAAAGTTACATGTAGTGTAGTATTTGTCTGCTGTTATCTCAGGTATCAGATATTACCTTGACAACCAAAATATAAGTAAGTAGACAGATGATATAAAGAAATCTTGGTGTCTTAGAAGAAATATTTTTGAGGAGTTGTGACTCAGAGAATCTCATCAGGAAATGGGATAAACAGCATTGGAAGGAATTAACCCAGTGAGCTGGAGTAGTTTTAGCAATTGATTTTACATATATGCACCTGCATACTTCCTTGATAAGCGCATGGGAAATACTCCAGACTTTAGAGTGCTTTTGTTTACACTGAGCTAAACCACTTGTTCTATTAGTTTCTGATTCGCATAACTCTGAATTAGTAGACTGGAGAACACAATTTCCCAATAACTGGAGGTGATTGTCTCTTGGTAGAAGACTTACTAGCTGTGTGAAATTACATCATTCATTTAATAACATTAATCATTACTAGGCATAATGGCAGTACAGTAGTGAAACACATTCACTGTGAATAAGCTATTACCATTTCAGTGAGTAACAACTTGGAGAGGTGTACAAGTCTTCCAACAGCAGAGCAGTTCCTCATTTTAAAGCGAAATGTGCCACTTTCTGGCAAATATATGTATAAGTATTTTAATGAAAAAATCCTATTGTGTTTGTATCTATATTCCTTTCCGAACAAGAGGTGAAATTTTATGGTTCAGTCTGGCAATAGGCTTACCTGAACAAAACCTCTACAGAATTTAGTCTATTCCCAAACAAGTTTCCTTTTATGTACCAGTGTCAGGTCTCGTTTCTCCCCCGTAAGCTATGTGGTCAGTCACTCTGTGAATTTGGCGTTACTTTCCTTGGGATCAGTGGATGAATCCTGTTCCACTATGTCATAAACTGAACGCTGGAAAAGGAGTCAGATTGCATGTGTATCTAAACATCTCAGACAAATGCATAACAAGAAAAAAAAGTTAAAGATGGTAAATGGGGTTTTGTGAGAATATGACTTCCTTGGACAAACTCTCATCTCTGATAAAAATGTTCTGTCAGTGTATTTTATAGATGAAATGACTTGGTTAACCTTTATAACGTAGGTGAATATATATCATGGTTAGTTTTATTTCAACTATACAAGATACTTCAGTTAGTCTTTCTGTCTTCCACTTTTAAAAGTCCTCTTGTTTATGATACTTGGGTAGTATTTTGAGTTCTTGGGTCCATGATCACAATTTCTCTATAAAGTACCTATGTATAAAGCAGTGACAGTATTTACTGTGAGCAAAAACTGGAAATCAATACAGCCTAGCATTGCTTTGTGTTGCAGCATGTATTAATCTATTGGTCTGAGTCTTAATTGAACCCAGATACATTATTATACAGTTATACTTTCAGGTTTTTATTTTTAGCAGTGCTCTCTGTCTGGTATGCAGGAGCAGTTTCTTGTAAACATTAATCTCATTTCTAAAAGCTGCTAAGAAATATCAGATGTTAATAACTGACACAGAAGAGACATTTGCATGATTTTCCCTGTCATCCAAAGTGCACAAAAATTTTGGAATGAATGCTATAGTACTGTGCACG
The DNA here is from genome assembly GCF_003343035.1 of Apteryx rowi. Lineage (NCBI taxonomy): Eukaryota > Metazoa > Chordata > Aves > Apterygiformes > Apterygidae > Apteryx > Apteryx rowi. The sequence goes on from NW_020451016.1 coordinate 1,707,337, forward strand.
CTTTCTGGAGACTAGTGTCATTGAGTGCATCTTTCACATCACAGTGACTTTGGAGGGAGAACAAGCAATGGTAATGGGTTAAAAAAAGTTAGTCATTTCATTGGTGTCTCTGGGATAACTTTCATCGACTCCAATAAGAGTGAGGTCCAAAGCTAGAATGGGCTTGTCTAGAGCTTGATCTGTACTCCAAAAATTGACTAACCTTTTCTTTTTTCTGATTATTTCTTTCTGCATTGCCTACCTGTGATTGAAAGTACAAATGCTAAAATACTGTGCTGTGAAAGGAGTTAATCTTGTAGGTATTATGGTCCTGAACAAAAACTAGGATTATTTAAAAGCATATTCTCACAAATGGTACGGTTAATTTTGCAGGCTGCAGCTTCAGATGAGCTAGAGAAGTGTTCTTTATTGTGTCTCCCTCTTTCTGTATCTTGGCATGCATCCATAATGTTATCTGTCCACTTAGTACTTTTTATATTCATCAGCTGAATGAGCCAAGTAAAGCTCTTCTCTGCTGTTTTACTCTGAGCACAAATGTCCTGAAAATGCTACTACTACCATTTCATCGAATAGATTTCTTTGTGGGGTGAATCAATGTAAAGGGCTTCCTGGTTTTCTTTTTGTGATGAACAGAATCAGACTGAAGTAAAAATATTATGGTGAAATTCTGGCAATTGAATACTTTGCCATTGATGTAAATGTTCACACAGGTAGTTAATATCCATTGGTAATCATAATTCATTTTGACAAAGCATGTTGAGTGATCAGAAAAAATCTAAATTACAATATTAGAGAATAACATAAAGCTACACGTTATGAAATGCAGAATAAATGCAACTAATAGTAGTAATAAAAATACAAGGAAGAATTAATTGTTATTACAATAATAACACTTTAAAAAATTCCCTGAAATATTATGGTATATACTATATAATAAAAATATCATAATATTTCTGAACTACTGTAATATAAACAGCTATTTAATTTTCCAACAGTAGGATGGGATAATAACTAGAGCACAAAGAAGCTTAAGTGACTTGTACATGCTCCATCTGATATCCTGGAAAAGGGTATTATTCCTTTCTGGGTAGGGACTTGAATCTGTTGTGGGTTTTTTTGTTTGTTTGTTTTAATAGCCCAAGCAAATATATTGACCTTATGGGCAGTCTCTTTGCTAAAATAAATAATTTATGTAACGTTGAACACTTTCAACTGGTTAGATTGAAGAGTAGCAAAGGTTAATTCTGGTGCCTTGAAATTCAAGGACTAGGTCAAACAAACCTGTTTCTCATGTGAAGTACAAGAGTTGCAACAAAATTGGAGAAAATCCTGTCAGGATAGCCATAACCTGACTTAGGAGGGTTACTTATTTGAACTGCAGAACTTGGATTTGGTGCCCTTTAGGTCTGTGTGTTTTCATTCGTTTTCTCATTTATGCAGTAAGTTTAACCCCTGTCAATCCAGGGATACCAGCATCACATGTAGAGTTGTCCAAAAAATATAAATCTGTGTAAACAGAAAATGATGAAAATGGATTTAAATAGTTGGTAYTGATTCGTCTGGCATTGCATCTTTTTCTGAAAATTTTCAAAGATATTGCTAAGAACATGTAAATAAATAGAGACGTTACTGCCCAATTCTTTTTTATTATTATTATTATTAAAAATGGTTTAATCTATGCAGGAAAATATTTTGAAAATTGGGTTAGGTCTAGAGAAAACATGTACTCAACTGCAGCTTTTTACCCCTTTTAAGAGCTACAATTTCCATTTCATTTTTAAAATTCTTTTATCTAACCCCCAGTCCAGTAAAAAAAAAAATTACCAGATTTTTCATCTCTCAGTCTGCCTTTACTGTACTGAAAGGGTTTTTCATAATCATCATTCTCCATTTAAGACTATACACTCTATCATTTGTTTTATTTTTTTCTCCAAATCTGTGGATTTTATTTATCAAAACTTCTTGAGTGTAGAGTTCCTGCATGCGCATCACCCAGTTAGGAGGCTCTTGTCGCCTTGTCGTACGTACCGGGTAAGGTTAAATAGAAATATCATTTGATGAAACTAATGTTTTCCTGGTACTTTCATAAGCTCTCTATCATAATAGCTCTGTAGTTTAATGGAAATTTTTCTTTCAATTTACTCTGAACTTCTTCAATGCATATATTTTCTTCTAGGCTTGGCTGGACATTCTTTCATGCCATAAAATTGTGCAAAGTTTGTGGTATATATGTTCCAGGTTGCTGGAAAGGGAAACAAGTGCCAGCAGTTTTGGTTAGGAGCTCGCACTGTAATGTTTTTAGAATCTGCTCTGATATTAAGGTTGTTCATTATTCTGCATTGTTTCTCATAGACATCAACTAGGCATCTTTAATGTTGGAAACTTAAACATCTGATGCGTAGGTGGCACTGACTGAGGATTTTAAGAATCTATGTATTTTTGGCACCAAAGAACCAGTGTGGATTTAGCACTGTTTGTATAGGAGCCTAGTGTGACAGAGCCCATAAATAATGTTCAAAGTTGTGCATTACAGCATAAGGAAAAAAGGTATGCCTCCAATTAGATATGCATCATTCTTCTGTATATTGAATGAGACAATGAACAGTTTAAAAATGTGCTATCCTGTAATTAGAGATTCTCATAAATGCGTATGCATTATTTCTGCTTAACTATTGCCTGATGTACATCTTCCAAAGGATTTATTTGGACTGATTAAAAAAAAAAGTCTCATAATATTGGGTAGATTTTTTGAATGAAGAATACTTGTTTGAGTCTGAATGATTAGACTTATTTTAATCCAATAATAGTTGTTATTCCCCCTTGGACTAGAGATGGTATTTAGTTCTAGTTCAGCTTTCTCTGAGTAGTCAGGTATGGCCAACTGCTGAAGAATTTGTCGGACCATTTAGCAGACCTGCCTTGGTAATTATCCCTTCCAGTTGCTGTGGTCATTGTAACTTTCTGAGGTTTGACTAATGCCTCTTAATGCTTTCCATACTCTTCCATCATCTCCTACAAAAGTAGCTATGTTGGAAGAGGCCAGTTACCTCTCTGCGTAGTAAGATGGCCCATCTGGAGTATTTTGCTAACTGTGGAGCGCTACACCACGGGGCGGGGTACTTGCTGTTTTACACTTGGGTGTCTGTATGTTTAGTTGTGTTTCAGTCTGCCACAGAGACAAGCAGAGACCTGTTATTTCTGCAAACTAGAAAGGATCCTTCAGCTGAAGCAACGGACAGCTCTGAGCCAGTGTGGTAGTACTGCTGTCTGTGTTACTTCAGTTAGGTACCATGGAGAGTTGAAATGCTGAGGAAGCTCCTTCTTAACCTAGCTATGTTAAATACTTTTATTTAGTGGTTTAGCACAAATAGTTTTATTAGTGTCTTGCACATACTTTACAGAACAAAAATATCTCATTCTTTCCAAAATTTTGTTGAATTCTTTGTTTTAACAACATTCAATGTACATTAAACATTCAGTGTTCACTTTGTTTTCTCTGCACTAAGGCTGTTTTAACACCTAGCTTGCATAATAATGTAGCATTTGCCCACCATTACACCCCAAAATAAGGCATTATCCACATTTGGCAGAACAAGTGCTTGGGGGAGGCAAAACCTAAAGGAAATCTAAACACCTAAACAAGAACTAAAACAAGGAAATCTAATTAATTAATTAAAAAAAAAAAATTACTTGGGGCAGCAGTTACTCTAATTTCATTCTGCTTAGACAATTTTGCTCACAGTAGAACCTTTCCCTGGCAGCATTTCAGGGGAAGACTCATATTTTCATTATGAGGAAGTTTTTGTGAATAACTTTTTTTTTTAATTAGGTCAGAACTGACTGCAGTTTCTTTAACACCAAGTCTACCAATGTCATCTTACATTTTTATTATTCTCAAGGTTATCATTACGGTCAGTTACATTAAAAAAATCAGAAGAATGCTGATAAAATGCAGGGAGTTGGTCCAAGTCACCTGATGACTTGGAGACTGTTTTTTTACTTCACCAGTGCCACAGAGTCCTAGTTATTTTCTGCCCTTTAGCTTTATCTTTTAGAAAAGAAATGGTTTTCTTTAGCTTTGGGAGCATTCAGTTGCATAAGCTGTATTTATAGCTCAAAAATGTGCAATTCTAAAAATGTTGGAAACATCAGAGTTTGTGTGGGGTTTTTTTTTTGCCCCCTTTAAAAAAAACCAAAGTAGCAATTTCTGCTAGGCTCCTCTTGATTCCTAAGACCTACATCTCCAGACTTGCTTAAACTCAGGTATAACTCTGTGGCTGCAACTATAGGTGCTTATTACTTTGCAAGTCAAAAGTTTTAAGTCTCCCCCCAGAAAGTAAGGAGTAACTACCAACTGGGAAACTTTGCCCAGAGCAACGAGGGTGTCTGTCCTTTAAAGGAAACATGCTGGTGTTCATCCACTGTGTAGATGTTTCCTCAGATCTTCCTCAGCTTCCAGTTTTTCAAAACCCAACCCAAACACGAGTTTTTAAAGCGTCCTTGAGTCCATTGCTTTCTACAGACTCATTGTCTCGGTGGAGATGAATTAACCTGACAGCGGGGGCTGCTTTATCTTGCTCCCCTTGCCGGCCAAGTTTAATGGTCAAACAAACAAAAGACTTCTGAAACAAACCTTAAAATCAGTCTCTAAGTTACAAGAATGAGAGCAGATACTGTATATCAGTATGAAGACAATTCTGTCCTAAACTTAGGAGCCATCTCTGGTTCCTCAGCTTCTCATTCCTGGCATCTCTAGGATGTGTCCTGGGCAGAGATCTAACACTCCTAGAGGCACTCTTTCTCCCCACTTTTCAGATAATTCTGTGTTCTTAATCTGTTCTTTGCGGGTGGAGGTGTGTGTGGGGGGATTTAACAGCTTTGAGAGGACAATGACCTAAAAGTTGTCACAAAGTAACTCAGACACAAGCACACTCTCCCTACCTATACTGCATGGAGTTGGATCTTGTATTCTTTTTGTCTCTTTTGGAGCAAGCCATTTTCTAGTTTTAACAGTGATTTCCTTCATTTCATATCTAATTGACAAAAGAGGTTATCAGAAACACGGAAGTATGGCAAATAACTCCTGGAAATAAAGAATCAGAGCTGCTTTGGTTCTAGTCACCTTGTCAGTTGGCTCCTCTTGTGTTCAGTCTACACTATTTTCTTTATTTGGCTGTGGCAAACACTTCAAAGATCGTTTATAAATATATTTTGTCAAGTTCTTGATATCTGTGTTACCAGCTTTCTACAGAAATCACACATGAACCTTTATTGACAAAGAATCACATAGCAGCAGTAACTGCTTAGGGAACAGATTTATCTGCCTAAATTTTACAGGGATTTCTAGGTTTTCTTGGGTATTTTCTGGTATTTTCTAATTTTCAAATGGTTAATTTACATCTGTAGTAGTACTTTACTATTTTAATTAGCGTGTCATGTGTTGTTAAAATCATGTAGAGTGTGACATTTATTTCTGTCTTGAAGAAACATTGGAATGACAAAACTGTAAAAAAAATCAAACCATTTCTAAATGGTGAATTATATTTACTGACTTATTGGTAATTAAATGAACGCTTGGACATAGTGACCAGCTTTTCCAGTGTCCTGCACCTGCTATAGTAATTGTTGATGTCTCTGGAAAGTGAATATAAAATGCTGCTCTGGAAAGTGAATATAAAATGTGGCTGTACTTCTTCATAAAAGTTTTAAGACTGTACAGGTGTAAGAGTGAGTAATATAGCATCTCTGTCAGATTAAACAAACGAAAAAAAAAAAAACCTCTTCAGGACCACAGGTACTAATCACTGAATAGTGAGATTAAAAAAAGAAAAAAGAAAGAGGGGGGGGTCCTGATTCTAATTCCTAGGTTTCTAATTTTTATAGGGTAAACTACTGATGTCCTATTTGCAGCTTTAGGTGCTCAAGTCTTATCCTGCTACCTTTCACAGCCATGCTGCCTGGGGCAATTTGTGTAAGAATTTACTTTCCCTTGCCTTTTAGGTTCTTACTCCTTAAGTAACATTCATAAATAAGCTTTGAGCAACTGTAACTCTTTTTAGAGGGAATTTTAAAGATATTTTAAGTCTCTTTCACGTATGGCCACAAACTCTAGGTACATGGATATGAGCTACTTACTAGTAAATAATTTGCAATTAGTTATTTTTGATTAGCACGTCCTCTGGAAACTGCTAAGTCAATTTCTGATTCTTTTTGAATCTGAAAAGTCTACTTGAATTTGTCTTTTCCCCAGTGTATTTCAATGGTTGTAATTCAGTGGCCTATTTTCTAATTGTTTCCTATGCGCCCTCATACCTTGCACAAATTAACTAAATTGTGAGGATCTGTATATGTGATCACAAATTTTTGCAATCAGTACAGCAAAGGAATATTTTAAGTTTCCACTCCAAGCTGTAATTTTATGACTAATTTTCTTACAGAAAAACGCCTTGTGACTGACCCCTTTTGTTTCCAGCTGTCCCCTGTGATGTGAGATATGTGGCTTTACAAAATGCTTCACGAACTGTCTTTGCAAGAAGAATTTTCTAAATGATCCACAAAAATGTCATCCTTCATCAAATATTATTCAGATTCACCCTGTGCACAATATATTTCTGTTTCAATAGTGTGTTGTCTTTTTAAAGACAGCTTTCCTGTTAAAAGTGAAAGAATATGTAAGATGTAGGAGTATCATTGTACTTTCAATTAGGGTAGAATAGACCTAGTCAAATATAAATCACAGGGTCCTTCTATCAATCTCTTCACTTTCCAGGGTGTTTGAAGAAGCTCAGGTGAAGCTATTGAATTGGCATTGTAGGTGTAGCTCTAACAATCTCAAATTTAAGGAAAATAGGTTTGAATCTCTGGAAAGCTAAGTCAGAGAGCGTTTTGAATGGAATTCCCTAATGGGTGGCCTCTTGCAGGGGGATACTGAGGGTAGTTTGTCCCTGCAGGGAGGATGGACTTAGATACAAATTCTGGGGCTTCGTACTTTAGTGGGGTTTGGTTAGGGATACCCATCATTTATGGGATTCTTGTTCTTTGAAATGTCGAAGTACTGAAAAAATCTTAACAGTAAATAAGATTATACTTAAGAAGCCTATTTCATAACAGAGGATCATTTTTCTGTTGACTTCAGTGGGATTGGGTTATAGCCATTTTTAAAGAATGTGTTATTTCCACAGTTGATGGTTTAAATCGCGTTTGATTGTATTATCTACCTGTGAAGATTTACAAATATCTCATACTATTGTTTTAAATGCTCTCAAATTTCAAATAGTTTCTGAGGATGAACTAACACACATTTTCTTTTTAAAGTGTTATATAGCTTTCAAAAGCTCTTGTCTGTCTAGAATTTATGTTCTGAAATCACATGGTAGATATTTTTTTATCAAAGAGTGGAAAGCCATAACACAGCACTAAGCTGATCAAGACTGAGTTAACAGCAAAGCAGCAAACCAACAGAGGTATTTCTACCCGTGCATTATATACAGTAAGACTTAAAAAATCTGCTGAAAGTTTTATGGCCTACCCAATGTATTCTCTGCTATAAAGTTTCATAGAGTTGTTCCAGTGACTAAGTCATGGGCATAAAGAACGTGTTTGTCAATAGTTATATTGTGACTAATTTTTCATAAATGGGGTCCACCGTGGAACTGAGTGGTAACAAGTTGCATTTCACTAAATGAAAGAACATGAATTCCTTCTTACAAAATACTAAAATTTCACTTTGCAGTTTCTGAATTCAAGTCTCAAGTCATTAATAGTGAATGCAAGAAGTAGATGATAATGGTGAGTTCTTATGACAGATCTAACAAATCTCAGTAGAAATGAAAATAGGAATAGGGATGCATTTATGTTCCTATTAAAAGATATCAAATTAAACACTGCAGTGTGAAAACTAATTTTTTTCCTTTTTTATTAATAAAATCATTTATCTGTATATGTACTTATTCCCTATGACAGTATTGTGGGAGATTATTGTGGAAGCTTTACCAAAAGTCAGATCAGGATTTTCACGGTCTTCATTCAAATAATTTGAGCATGTGTGATATCTCTGTATGAAGTCTATTTTAGTACAAATATACTTGACTTATAAGTTTAGATCAGTTTCCTAACAACTTTAAAGGTTTTAGGGAAGTTCAGCCTACATTAACTGTTTTAGTCCAATTTTCATTAAGTTTGTTCTGACTAAAACTCTAAAATGAGCAAATTGATCAGAACCTCTGTTTTTAATATTACAACAGTTATGTTGAATGTATGTTTTGTTTTGCTTGTGGGTGGGTTAATGGAAATCAAATATGAACACAAGTCAAAAATACAAGTGTTTCTAGGGGAGCAGATACTGTAGTGCATATAAGGATGTGAATTAGTCAGGAATGGTTTTGAAATTGGTGGTCCTGCCATGGTACGTTTCAAAGACTCTCTGGGCCCTGTTTTCTGTGCTTTCCAATATTTTATTTTTAAAACTCACAAAGGTGATGCACACTTTTCTTTGTACTACAAATGCACGTTCATAAAATGCGTTGACCAAAAAGAAAGCCAAATGGACTTCTGTTCATTCTGATCTCATGTGTTGCCCCTTCTTGCTACAATGACTTCAAATGACAAGTTCATCTCATGATAAACTAAACTCTCTCACAAATTTATTATATTTGTTTCCATGTGTTTTAAATTAAACTGATGAAAACATTTAGATCAGGAAGAAATTTGTTCCAAGTCAGATTGACAGGAACTGTACAGCTTGGGGAAGAGTGTGTGTGTTGGGGGATTTTGGGGGAGGAGGTGTTGGTGTTTTTGCCTTCCTCTGATGGTTATGTGGAGTATAGTCTACTTATACTTAAAGGATCATTTCACATTTCTTTACCTAACAAAGACAGGACACAGATGCAGGTATCAGAGAAGATGCAGGGAGTACGGGTTTATGCCCTTCACAGTTAATACTCTCCCTGGTGTGCTGCACAAAAGCTGTGAGCTTTTGTGTTTGGTTTTCAGTTCTCTAGTTTTAAGTTTCTCTCAAAATATTGGAGTGTATTTTTTGGCTTGTGGTGTATAGGTGATGTAATAGAATTTTTTTGAGCTCTTCTGGACTAAAAGCATCTATTGCCTGTTGCTTGAAATTACATGGGACTGAACCTGATGATCAAGTAGTTCTTTCCGGTTATATGTCCATCTCAGGGCACAGCTCATCAAGTTTATGGCTCTGCATTATTCACAGTCTGTGGCGTTAATTATTTTTTGTCAAAGAAATGAAGACTGATTTCCTCAAGTATTCTTGAAGTTCTTGAGTGTATAGCAATTTCAAAAGTTTAATCAGGCATGTTTGGAGTTTCCTTTTAGGGACTGGAACTTTTCCAAGGGTGCACCACTGCCTCCAGATGCCTTCGTGTTCCCATGCTGTTTCTAACTTAGGCGTTGCAGTTGTCAAGGCTCCTTCTGCTCATCATTAAATCTTCAGATTTAATGAAGAACATCACAAAACTCCTTTCTATACTACTAGTCTCTTCAGATAGCTACTGATTTTATAGCATATTCTGCCATTCTTTCTTCTGGCACTTAGAACTATCTTCATAGTTTTCTTTAAGTTAGATATCTTTCTCTGTGTTTAATTTCATGCTCATGTATGTTATCAAATCTTCATAATAGCCATTTTTTTGGTTCCTTTGTTTTCTTTTCTGTTTGTACAATTTTCAAATTTTCTCATGGTCTAGAAATATCTTAAAGGACAGTAATCATCACAACTGCATTTGGAAATATCAGGAACACAGCAACACGTATACATACCTACTAGCTCCAACCAGGAAGGCAGCTGAGGAGGAGGGATGTCTCATTTCCAGACTCTGGTGGGGCTCAGGTGGAGGTGCAGAGCTCGCGATCTGTGTGAGGAGCTGTTTCGCCTTGACAAGACCAATGCAGTTGCTGGGCCTGTCAGAGGATTCAGTGTGCCTACACAGGAGGCTTTAAAATAGAAAGATAGCAACTGAGCAAGGGTATCCAGGAAGGCAGTTTTGACTGTGGAAATCTAAATCTCCTAGAAATCTTATTTATTTATTTATTATTTTTATTACAAGTAAGACCTCCATTGAAACAGGAATATTATGGACACATGTTACTGATTTCATTAGGATTACAAGAAATTCTCAGGCTCTTGGAGTCAAAGCATGTGTTTTGGAATCGAAGAAAAAAATTTAAAAAGAAAGAATATGATGGTTTGGTTTAACTTTTAAACTGACACTTTATAGTTTCAAAATAATATTTATATAAAAGCTGTTCCCAAGACTGTGTTCACAAAAAATACTTGTTTTTGAACATAATTCCTACAGTTAAATAGCAGGGTCAATTAGCAGCAGGGGAGACAGTTGGTGGGGGGTTTTTTTGTGGGTTTTTTTTTTTTTTGAAGAAACTTTAAATTCACTGGCAAGTTAATATTTGCATTTTCATTATTTCTCAAGTAACCACTACCAGTACCTCTAAATGACAGTTCTGGAATTACATGAAAACCCCATTAAAAAATTGCATGTTCAGTATTTTCTTCCTGTCACACTAAAGTGTTGGGGTACATATTTTTCATGGATTCTTACAAATGCTGTAATTATATATAGTTATTCTGGACTGAAAGAAATATATTCATGTTAGGAGCGTGAAAGTCTTTAGCTCTATATGCTCTGGGGGTACAACCAATAGAAGTTGAAGAAATTAATGAATTTCTCGGCGTTTGTTCTGAAAGGAACAAATCCAAAAGGCTGAGTGCTATACACGGTGTGAGATTTTGTCTTAGGGTTGAGATATATGTTTCTGTACATAATCACTTTTTTTTTATGCTGTTGTATTAGCATAAGAATGAGTAATTTAGGTACTTCATTAGATGTCTGAGAAAGAATTGATGGATGTAAATAACAGCAGCCATAATTATCTAAACCTCAGTAACTTTGTATGTTTCGTTTTTCTGTACCTTGGTGTAGCTTGGGATGGACTGTATATGAGGAAAGATGACCTAGTCAGCAAAAAAACCCCTCTAATGCTACTTCCCTTTTGTTGTGGTTGTCTCAGGAACTTTGAACGAATACTCCGCTCTGTCAGGCAGCGAAACAGAACTTAAAGGCCTTTGTTAACTTGCAGTCAGGACTTCAAGTAATTTTTTGCAGTACTGAATAATGTAGGTTTAAAAATGAAGTCTATTTTATTAACAGCAGAAACATTTTGCTGTATATTTCAAAAAATGGAAAAGTGTTAGTATAAAAACAATATTTTTGGGCACTTGTGATCTACAATTTTTGTATTTGGTCGTGCAAGGTAAATGAGAGAGAAATCCTAATGACTTAAAAGAAGTTGGTTTTACATGGTATTTTGCTTTTGTTAGTAGAGGGTAGGACAGTTGATAGTCCAAGAAGTCCCTTCCACTTTGTCTACTCTTGTTCAATTTTTCTGTTTTGTTGTTGTTTTTCTTGTTTTGAGACATATAGATGTCATAAGTATATTTGGTTCAAGGCTTTTGTGGGGTTAGAGTAGTTACATTTTCAGTGTTAGGAATTACTCTTGATAATTCCACTTATTTATTTAGCAGTATTCCAAATGGATCTCTGTTGCTTTATGAAAATGGAGTTTAGAGTTTTTCAAACTTTATCTGCTTTGCCAAAAGGTATAGCTTTTGCAACTGGCACTAAAATACTAGTTTGTTGACAAAGAGCTAGCCATCGTTGTGCTTAGTTAGTAATGGCTTGGATCTCAAGGAAAGTAAAAATACTCTGTCTGTGCACCAGGTGAACCTTGTTCAGATAATCTATAATGGACAAAACACCCAGCTGCCATTTCCAAACTTTTCTCTTGAAACAATCCTTCTAATATCTCTGTTCTTATTAAGGTAAATTTACAAAATACTTTCCAGATGAGCCTGGAAACTTAAAGGTAGCACACACTGGGACACCAAAAACCAGAGGCTCACTACAGATAATGATTTATGGCACATTCTGATATTTCTCACCCGCACTAACCTCTCTGTATTGTGTAGGCTATAAAATATCTCTTTCTTTCACCTACTTACCACTTTCCTCCTCTCTTTCTGCCACCTCCCCAATCCTCCCCCCCTTTTTTCTTCATAGGTACCAATTACCTTTTCTTACAGAGATAGCCTAATGAATATATATGTAACTATAACTCTGAGAAATTGTGAACCTGTATTTAGCTTTGAAAGAAAACTTTGTTCAGACCTGCAGAAGGGCTGGTATGTTTGAAAGCTATACCAGCTCATCTGAGAAAAGATATTTCCTCCTCCCACAAACCTCATTCTGCATTACCAGCTTGCAATTTTAACCTCATATGCCGATGACAGTTAAAATGAGAAGATGTGTCCATGGAACTTGCACTGAAATACATTGTTAACACAGTGTCTTTGCCTAGTTGATCTTCCATCTGTTTACCAAGCAAGAAATATGAACTCAATTATATTCTAGAAAACTTTTAACATGTGACTCACTTTCATATGTGCATGAATATACATATTTGAAAATTTTTCATACATGTATCTTTAACTTGCTTGCTGACAGATAATTTAATTAATTTCCACATTACAGTCACAAAGCTTCCTTTGGTATGAAAAAGAAATAGGCCTGTAAATATCTGAAAGATTTCCAGCTCGTCATTTAAGCTTATTCCCTCCCAAAGCTTCTTTAAGATTTGGATTAGAAATCTGAGATTTAAGAAACCATGTGTTGGAGAACTATTACTTTCCTGATATTCCCAACTGCAGAATCTTATGTTATACTTTTTAGCTGTAGATCTCAGGGCTTTACAGAGATAATATTATCCTGCTATTCTGATAGGGAACTGAGCTACAAAAAAGTGGTGAGCTCAGAATCAGCCCAGCAGTTCAGCAGCAGAATGAGTTCTTAAATGCAAGTCTCGTGCATCTGCGTCCAGCACTCCCTCAGCTTGGCCACGCTGCCTCCTCTGTATTATGTTGCTGCCGTGTCATATGAGCAACAACAACAACAAAACGCTAAGAGTTCATTGTATATTCATATATTATGCCTTCAACACAATGCAAATTAAAGTAACTGGGATTTTTGGATTCCCTTTGAAAATGGGGTTTATAATAGAAGTATCAACAGTCCATAAATTACAGGAGTGCTGTTGTTGACAGTCTAAGGTTTAAATACACCTTTCATGTGATGATACATGAAATGGAGATGGATCAGTTCAATAAGTTACAGTAACTATGGACCATTCCATAACTAAAAACTGCATATTTTCTTTAAAAGGAAAAAGGACTGCTGAATCCAACAGGAAAAAGTGGACAAAATAAACTCATAAGAAATAGCAGGAGGTTGGTGGAAAAGGCTTGCTTTGGGAGATAGTTCTATATTGCAAATGCATCGGTGTTCTTGAACTGTAATCCCAGTCTGCAAGTATGTCAGGGAATTCACTGATGGTGTCACCTGATTTTTCTGTTTTATTCTGCTCTTTTCCTTCTGTCTTGGTTCATGGTCAGTGCCAGAAATCCCACAGAAAATTTTTACTCCTTCCTTTATTGTTCTTTACTCTTTTTTTTTTCCCTTCCCTTTGATGAAGATGTAATTCTTGGTCTTTGTGTTGATAGGATGTATGATTCAGAAAGAGCATCTCCTTAACACATTTAAGATTTAATTGCTATTGTAATATGTGCAAATATTTATGTAATTAAGTCCTATTCTTGTCAGAGTTGATGGAAGCTTATTACGTTACAATAAAAATACTCCTAAGAAAAGAGGATTGACTGAATAAGGCATATGTTGAGCTTGGTGAATGTTTTGATAAATGATTTGTCCAGACAGAAGAATCACTTTCTTTGACAGCATTAGTTGTCTTTTATGTTCTCCTTGAACAAATGTCCAGCCTGGGAATCTGTCAAAGGAATAGCCAACCTAACTAGAGGTGGTAAGCAATTCAAGAACTAAAATACGATCACAAGAAAACGTTGAATAGCTAGCTCTGAATAGCAAAGGTGCTGAAAAGCTGAATTAAGTTTGATTATTATTCATTAGTGTTTTAGCCAGCTTTGGTCAAGTTGCTATTACAAGATGCTATTGCGAAAGAGCTAGCCTACATGTGAAATCAGTGAGAGGTGAAGATACCAAGGTGCAGAATTTCAGGTTGGGATTAAGGTTTTAAAATAATACAAATCTCTGCAGATGTATTGCTGTGTGGTGCGCTCTGGAAAGGGCATAGATAAACTTGATGCGACGAGGAAGGCTAAGGCCCGTTTGGAATTAAATCTGGTGAGAGATGTCAAGGACAGCAAGAAGGGCTTCTTCAAATACATCAGTAGCAAGAGGAAGACTAGGGAAAATGTGGGCCCTTTGCTGAATGGGGTGGGTGCCCTGGTGACGAAGGATACAGAGAAGGCAGAGTTACTGAATGCCTTCTTTGCTTCAGTCTTTACTGCTCAGGCCAGCCCACAGGAATCCCAGACCCTGGAGACAAGAGAGAAAGTCTGGAGATAGGAAGGCTTTCCCTTGGTGGAGGAGGATCGGGTTAGAGATCATTTAAGCAAACTTGACACCCACAAATCCATGGGTCCCAATGGGATGCACCCACGAGTGCTGAGGGAACTGGCGGACGTTRTTGCTAARCCATTCTCCATCATCTTTGAAAGGTCATGGAGAACAGGAGAGGTGCCTGAGGACTGGAAGAAAGCCAGTGTCACCCCAGTCTTCAAAAAGGGCAAGAAGGAGGACCCAGGGAACTACAGGCCAGTCAGCCTCACCT
>NW_020451016.1:1723240-1728408 GCF_003343035.1 Apteryx rowi
CGCCTGGATGCAATCCTGTGCAATGTGCTCTAGGTGACCCTGCTTGAGCAGGGGGGTTGGACTAGATGATCTCCAGAGGTCCCTTCCAACCTCAGCGATTCTGTGATTCTGCTCAGGGTCCCTTACTTTCCTTTACTGAACTCCTGCTCTGCGGCCCCAGCCAAGGCGGGTGAGCAGGGATGCAGCAGTGGCAGGGCTGCAGTGAGGCGCCGGTGGGCACTGGCGTGGTGTGACGTGACGTGTGGCTTGGCGGGGCAGCCTGAGCACTAGCAGAGAGGCCAGGGGTGCACACAACCCCGTGGAAATGAGGGGTCTCTGAGCATGAAGTCTCTAAAGGCAGTGACTGGTGAGGAAGCGGGGAAGGTGCAGTTTGAGGAGACGTGRTGTAGAAATTGGTGCTCCAGGTTTGTGGCGATGGAGTTTCCTTGGGAGTCGATGAAGGCCAACGTTGGGTCTGGCGATCTGGGCTCCATTTCACTTACTCTTCAAAGGTTTCAGGAATCCCAAAGGTAGCTTGTGAGACTCATTGCGTGGGATAAAGGGAGAGATTTTTAGGAACATTTACTCCTTGGTGTTGGAAATAATCCTGAGTTTAAATATTCCAGGAAGCCGAGGATCTTTCCTTAGAAAACCTCCTCAAAATAGACCAAGTGTGGAAGACAAGTTTCTGTCAACACTTCATCTCTAAAGAGCCATTCAAAAGCAGCCTTGGTTTGAAATCCTGTTGTGCCTGTGTCACTTAAGGCATTGAAAAGGCTTTTTGAGCTGTTTTTGCCTCTATGCTGTCTCAAACATACATCTTATTCCACAGTTTTCTTAATTCAATTTTTTGCCCAGTAAAGCCAAAAAGAAACCTTAACGTTTTATCTCGTTCCCTCTCTCCCTCCCTTTCTCTCAGCATTGCAGTGTTTCTCTAATAATATGTATGATGCTATTCTCATTGTGTCAATGAGAATATTTCTATAAAATATTTCTGTAAAATGTATTAGAAATGAAAACTCCCTGTACTGTCAGTGCAAAAAATACGCTTCTGACATGCACGACTAAACAGGCAAATGTAATTGAGCTACTGGAACTTTAATATTGGAGATACATTGTATTGGCTGACGATATAAATGGTGCACAGACCCCTGCAAACCCTTGCTGTCATTACTTTTCACCGTTTCGACTCCCAGGAGAAAGGCAGTTGAGAACAGTGCCACAGGGCCATAAGAAATTGGCTTAAGTGTCTCCCAAGCCATTTTTCTTGTCTAATAGGGCAACAGATACCTCCAGATCTCATTCTAAACAGTCTTCAAAGACAGCATGGGACTTCAGGATCATTATTACAAAAATGCTATTCCTGTGGTAGACAGAGGGATTTTAGTGACAACAGGATTGTTCTTCTATCAAAGTTAATGGGAAAAATCCCACCTTATGCAACAAATGTGACTGCTAGAGGGGGGGAAAAAGGGAGCTAGAAATGCACATTAGGCCAATAGCTAGATCTACCATAAGACATAAAGGTCTAAAATGGGATAGACACGTTTGAAAATGCAATCATCAGGTTGCCAGCTTATCCTCATAGGCACCAAAGGTTTTATTGTGGACTGCTTTTCAGTGTCATTTGCTAGTCATCCAGGGTACCGTTCCTTTGCCTGAACTGCTGTTCAGGCAGCAATATCCTCTGTATGCTTTGTCTTCACAGTGATAAGCAGCTAAGCATTTATCGTATGTGGGGAAAAGATCTTTTGGGGACTTTCCCCAGCCTACGTCTCCTAATTTGGTAGCAGTGTTCAGAATGAACTTACTGCAAACTTCTAGTGGTAGTGAATACCTAAATACTGAATAGCTATTGATCTCAGTAAAACTAATGCCTTTTGAGGAAGGAAACTCACCCTAGATCTCAGTCTCAAGAATATGCATCTTAACTGATAGGGCACGCTCACTTACCCCTCTTCTCTTCTGCTATTCATTTGATTTTTCAATTAAATTTTAGAAATTTGACACCTTCTTGAGGGACAGAGGGTGGTGCTTCCACAAGGCTTATAGCTTTATGCTTAGAGCAGTTTCCTGGGGAGTGAGAGATGAGACTTTGAGCACATGCAAGCTGAGTAAGGAATTGAAACCTGTGTCTCTGACAGACCTAATTGGATACCTTAATCAGCAAGCTCTTGCGCAAAAGCATAGGCATCATTCTCACCTGTCATCTTTGAAAGAGAAGGCTTGTCCCTCTGATACTGTTATATATTATTGTATTATACATTTATTTTAAAGCTGGACTTAAGCTTCCAACTCCTGTGTTTGGGGAGGTGAATCCTGCAGCTGTTAGGCAATCAGGCACTTGATGGCCCTGAGATTTAGGGCACCTGTCACCTTGATGTTTCATGCTGGATAGTTTTGGTGGGCTCTGCTCCATGAGCTGACCCTTCTAAGGGGTCTAATAATTTTATAATCAGTTTAGATGTTTAACTCGGGCTGTTTTAGTTTGAAGATTAGGGGCCTTAAAATCAGGTGTTGCATAGCAAAGCATTGCATTGCACAAGTCTCCTTGCAGGTAATTGTAAACTTCAAATAGTTATTTGAAATTATAGAAGCTGAAGGAGAAGAGGAAAGAAAATATGTAAAACGCCCCCTAAGATATCTTCCGGTCAATGCAGGGATATTCTGCAGTGGTTAGTGCAGTCTTTTAAAATCTAATTTTAATATGAGCTCCTTCTCAGAAAATGCAAAAAGTAGGAAACACTGCAAATCTTGTGAAATGTTTGTTTGTTAGGAAAGCCCACTTCAGGAGAGAAAAATTTTCTCCAACCATTATAGCTCCACCAAATGCAGTATTACCTCAGTAATTATGTCATATCTAATAGTCATGGACAGCAACTTTATTCATCTCAGTATACAAAGAGAAAAGCGGCACCTCAGTCTCTAAGATATGAAGCTTTCTCTGTTAAATTTGCCATGGATGGTTGGATTCATCAGTTCACATGTGTCTTTTGACTGATACATCATGCTGGATGCTTTAGGCAAGCACACACTAATTAGTAGAACAAATCGAAAACCCTAAGGATGCCCATCCTTAATGACATTGCCCCTATTCTAAAACGTCTCTACTACAAATTACTCATTTCATGGCTGTAAGCAGTGCAAGCTAATTTAGCTGTATCAACTGCTAAAGCTGAAGCCTTCACTTTTAACAAGACGCACTGTATTTATACCTATCCAGGAAACTTTTGTTTAAAAGCTAAGCTGCTGAAAAAGAAAGAAAGCAGAAAAGGGCTAGGCCAATTCAGGGAGCAAAAAAGTAACAGATACAGGATGTTTTGTAAGTTTAAAGAGTTAATAGATGCTGATGAATTAATTAACTTGGAATTAGTTTGGTACTATGTGAAAACTGAATGGTTGCTGAGGAGGACTCTGTTCAAACCGAGATCCTCAGAGGAGCTCTGAGTTAGAACCGGGATCTGGCTCTGAACAAAGAAGGATTGTACCGACGTGTGTGTGATTCCTGCTGTGAACGCTTCAATCATGTAATTGCTTTTCAATCAATCTCAGCCGAAGAAATGAAAAGTCAGCTATGGAGAACGAGGCAAACTTGCAGGCATTTTATGCCAGGTGTCTTGCCGTTTTCAGTTGTGTATTGTTTTGCTTTCCTTCACTGATAAATTTGAGTGAAGAACCTGGAAAAAGTGAACCTTGTTTTTGTAGAACAAATGACCTGGACACAGCAGTCAAATGATGCTCAATAGTCTATGACATTGCTGGACTATAATCACTTAATTATCTAAATGAACATGGGTCTTAGGAAGCATGCAGCTAAATACCCTGTATAACCAAGCCAACTGAAAGAAGCAAAGTGAATATTGTTGCCCTACAGCTGATGGGCCAGGTTGCTCTGATACTGGGGAGTTGGCTGGGAGAGGGGCAGTGAAGGGGAAGGGTGGAGTGGAGGGGGACAGCCTGGCAAACTATGCTGGAAAGTCAGGGTTGCTATTTCTGCTGCATTTAACAGGATGTGAGGAATAGAGAAAGCAACTTGTCCTGGGAAGACCACATCTCCTCACTTGCAGTGTAACCCCTCTCAGCGGGGGAAGATGCAGCAGTCTGCTTAGAAAAGCTCTGACTGCCACCTCTTCAGAAGCACATGGATAGACACCAATATCTCTGTATTTGCAGAAGACTAGGATAGAGGCAAGTTTACAGTAATGAAGCTTTCAGAAAGTAACCTTTCTAATATAGAAGTTTCATCATCCTCACAGAGACCTTGATGAAGTAACATGTTTATTTGGCATGCATTGCTAGATTCTTGCTAAATAGCTTCCGGAGGTAACTTTGGAATCCAAAAACTAGAATCTGATCCTAGTAAATCCCTCAGCAGTTACCACAAGGGCTTCAGACTGCTTGTCATTTGCCACATTTGCATGTAATTTGTGTCTGAACATGGTCATATTCACTGGTCTGCTATGCTCTGAAAGTGGTTTAGGTTAGAAAAGGCTTTGTGCCCTTTCCTACATCTGGCAACCTGAAGTATTCAGGTCCTGATATGAGACAAACCTTTCTGACCCTCCCCTCTGCAGTGGAGGGGGGCAGAGGAGGGCAGCGTTTTTGTGTCAGACACTGGAGGTGGGGACTCGGGGGGCCTAGGTTCACGTAATTTCACTGCTCTAAACTTCTTTTGTGGGTTTAGATAAGTCATTCAGTGTCATTGTGCCTCTGTTCCTTGTATAAAATCACAGTAATGATACCTGCTTTCTCCTGTAAACGTCTGTTTAGTTTTTCTGAATGTCTGAACAGACCTCCGCTGCTCACTCAGTGGGACTGTGTGCAGAGCCGTCTAGTGCGTGTGCGCTTATGTAGCACGCGTCCCCGGTGCACACAGCTGCAGGGGGATGTAGAAACGCATCTCGTGTTTCTGGCATATCCCCCTCGCTGCATCTCTTAAGTGTTGCTAGTGAAGCTTGCACCCAAGAAACCCGCCTGCTGTTTCTTGCCTTCCGCGTGCTGCGGGAGCGCGTGGTTATCTTGGTCCATCTGCACTGAGCTACCTGATAACGTTTACGATGTGGTGGTTTGGGGAAAGATGTGTGTGTTCGGGGGGTGAGGGGAGTCTTGGAGCCTTTCGCCCCGCGCGGTGACCGGCGCCGCGCTCCCGGGCTGCAGCGGCTCTGCCCGGCCGCAGCGCCGGGCACGGC